>NC_036653.1:5456526-5560217 GCF_002806865.2 Cucurbita pepo subsp. pepo
GGGGGGGGGGGAAAGCAATATCGACTGATTCAATTTTTTTAGAAAAGGTAAACTAATATGTTTCTTCCCTACCTTTATATTCTTCACGCATAAAAGGAAATACATGAGGGCGTACAAATAAGATGATCTTGTTTCTATGGTTCCAGCTTCAAGGAAACAACTCGACATTGTCTGTTACGCTTAGCCATCTTGAGAAACACCATAGAGAGGCACGACGGTGCCCACCATGGTCGACGTACCTTTTGCTCCCCTTTCAAGCAAGCCACTGGAAGTATATAACTTAAACAATAAACAGCATGATCTTAATGTTAACTGGAAAAGCAGACATGTACATAGTTAGGGTAGGTTGTTTTTGAAATGGTGATTCTGAAAATTTTAATGTTTCAAAAGCATAGTTAAAGCATGCACTCCTTGGAATTCAAAAAAAAAAAATTAAATGTGATTTTGAAATTTCTAAAAATACTTAAAATAGACTACTGCTTTGGTTTGGGGTCTGTTTATTTAGTTAACGTTTGAACTCCTTTTTCACAGGCTCGTCTTCTTATATGCCCTTGTACATTCTTTCATTTTCGTTTCTCTCAATAAAAGCTAAGTTTCTCCCCCAAAGATGCGATTTAAAGGAACAAAAAGGTGGAGGGTGCCTACCCTCAAAAGTACCCTCAAACCCCCTCTTAGCATAACATTGGGTGCGTGCATCAATTTCTCGACTATCGCTATCAGAAACATGCTAATGACAGCACGGGAGGTTGCAAATGAATCAAACGAGGAGTTAAATAGTTGACTCTAGACCTCCAAACTTTTAAAGACAAACACAGACTGCTTCAAAAGGAGGGAAAAAAAACAAAAAAAAAAAAAGGTAAGAGACATTGAAGAAGGTTTCAGAAAAAGGCTAACTCTAACTCCACTGTAAAATATACCCATTCGCTTGCATTTAGCTAAGATTTGGTGCATTTAGTTTTTTTTTTTTAATTTAATTCATTATAATCATATCAGGAGTTTCTGAAATGGAAGTAGTAGCAAGACAACCCTGTATTGTTTTTCCCTAAAAAAGATTGAAAAAGATAAGAAAAGTTGCCTCGCAAACAGACCTTTAATTCGTCGGAGTTCCTTACAAAGTGTAATGAAGTCTCCCCATTTCATATGGCATCGTCTGATAAACCTTAGAATCTGTTCAGTTGTGAACATTGACATGCCTTCAAGATACTCCCCATTGACCCCATTTTCTTTAAAAATCTGGCGATAGCTTCCAAGACTTATTTCTTCCAACCACAAACCAACATCCTGGAAAAAAAACAAAAAAAAAAACGTTATAATCGGCATGCAGGAGGCATATTATAAATCAAATTTCATTAAATTCACAGTTAAAATTTTATCCAGAGAAATGTGATATGATGTATAGTCCAAATGGTAACACATAAACACTCCAACTTGGACGAACGGGTGCAGTTTGGAAAGATATGTTCACAAAGTTTTGCACTCCAAGAAGCTAATAAACTATGTGACAGCCAGAAGCATGCTGAGAACGAAGAACATAGAAACAGTATGACATTGCCAATTTCTTTAGTTCCATCAAACATAATTTCTTATACTCAAAATTTCTGAGAAATAAATTTAGGAGAGTTCAAGCTAGCTGTTAAGTTCAAAGCTAGAAAGAGAAAAGAAATGAAGAGGAAAGAGCTATAACAAGGAAAAGTCCAAAATTCCAAATGGGAAGGAAAATATCACTGACTGACGATAAATTCAATTATTTCATTTCACTATCTACAACTACTTTGAAAAGTTTTCAGTTGCTAACAAAACACTAATTCCGTAATCTTAACAAACAGAGTTGGAAAAAAATTACACAATAACCAAATCTCATTGATCCAGTAATCAAAAAAATTAAAGATCACAAATAAAGAAAAAAGAAGGTATCACTGAATCACGATCAAATACTTGAATAAGCAATCAATGAGGAAGGTTACAGTATCCATCAATTTCAAACTCCCCATACCAACACTCTTAACGCATAACCGTTCAGATTTTCAAGTAGAATCCCAAACAACAAAGAATTGCAGTTTAAGATCTTTGCACAAAAGATCCAAAATCAACGACGATGTATCAGATGCGAGAGGATTAGGAGATACCTCAACAGTCCAAATGAAGAAATCAAGAGGTTCCGGTCGCTGATCCTTGTTCATCTCCCTATCAGGTCCTCCCGAGTTTCAGAGAACCTAAATTCACGAAGTCAAGAACAAAAATTCTCATCACGATTTCAAAGACAAAATTCAGTTCACAGAAAACTAAAAAGAAAACGAAGACATATAAAGTAGAAATTGAGGAAGCTAACCAGACAGAAGTTGAATTTCTCCTTCTTGTTCTTCTTGTTCCTGAAATGAAAAATCTAGGTCACGAAAATTTCTCTACATTTGATCCATAACAGAAGTGGCGCACGAGAGATGGAAAAGTGAAATCAATGAAAGAGAGCGTTGAGAGGCTTTTGATCATTTGATGATTTCCTCTTTCTCTCTTCAATTCTCTCTCTCTCTCTCTCTCTTTCAGTTCCATTCCTCTCTTCTCCTCGCAGTTGTATTACATGCTTTGCCTTACTGTCTCTAACTCCCTTCCACACGCGCTCTACACTTCTCGTGTAGTACACGCGTCTTCTTTGAATTACCTCACTCCCGTTGACTATTATTACTATTATTTTTCTTAATTATTTCATTCATAATTGGGTTTTTAAATAAATTATAATAATAATAATTTTGCATATTTCGTTTTCTTTATGTCACGTCAAGTTTATATAAAAGAAAAGGAATAAAATCATGCTCAATAATTTAGACCGTTTCACTTTATTTTTCCTTTTTCAAATTTCTTTATACGTATAATTTCATAAATTCAGAGCTCATTTATACCGACCCTTCTATCAAACCTTTAGGTCTTGATGGAGCAAAGTTTGATCCATAGATGGCTATCTGGTGGAATTCCTCTTCGTCCCCCAGCAAGCCCCACCTACAAGTAGTTCTTCTCGAGTTGCCGCTTCCTCATCGAGAACCCATTCTACCCTTTTTCGAGAGTCTATGTTAGGTCCTTGTGATTCCCTATTCCTCGTCCCTGCCCTGTTCATCTCCTCGCCCGCCACTACTCGACAACATGACCTAGTAGAATGCATACAAACATGACTAAGCTTATACAAATAGATGTTATCTGTTTTAGTTGATTACGTATCACCGTCAATCTCATGGTTTTAAAACGCATCTACTACAGAAAGGAAGTCCAACGTCCTCACCTGGTGTATGACTCTAATACCATTTGTAACAATTGTTAACATATATTGTCTATCTTAGCCTGTTACGTATCGTTGTTAGCCTCATGATTTTAAAACGCATCTACTATTATGGAGAGTGTCTAATCCTGCCCTAATCATTGTCTCACTACTAACAAGTAGTTAAGTATCACCATCAGCCTCGTGATTTTAAAAATATGTCTGTTACCAAACTTCGAAATATTTGAAATCTCAAACTAATAATTATTTTTTCTGATCGATTAATTGGTAAAAGAATATTCGAATAATTTCAATAATACGTGGAAATGATTTAAAATGGAAGGAAAATAAATGATTAAGTATAATAAAGAAATGGTTGTGTTTTTTTTTTTTAATGTTATTTATTAATTATATAATGATGACATTGTGGATCAAAAGTAGAAATATTGATTGATTACGTAAGGAAATCATATTTAAACATGGAAATAAATCATATGTGGATGCGTGTCAATGGGGTCCACGGCACGTGGCAAATATATTATTATTATTATTATTATTATTATTATTTATCCCATGAAAGCAGAAAAGAATATGAACCGTCGGATAAGGATGCCGGGGATGATATGGAAGATCTTAACGGTAGAGGGAAGGTCGGCGGCGAGTGATTGACCGTACCGTCGCCGGACACCGACTAATTAGCACCATGGAGGTGCATGTGCGGCACGTGTCCACGACCGTCGCATGCGTTTAAAAGTATAATAATAATGAAAATCATTATTTAAAATTGGACCCCTGATTTAAGGCTTATTTAGAATTGTGCCCTCTTTATTTCCGGAAATTTTATTTTTCGAGATTGAACATCTGAGCCTTCTATTTTCAGTTTTATCACGTGACTTTGTCGTTCCCCATCCACAACAGCTATTAAAATAATAAAGAATTTTAAATAAAAGTTTTTAATTTTTAAATTATTATTATTTTCTATCTAATAATTAATTCCACCTCAAACCAAAATTCATCTATATATATATATATTTTACAAAATAACATTTTATATATTTTTTTAATTAAGAAATTCTTCCAAATTTGTTTGAAATTTAGATTATGACCCAAATATTTTTGGGTATTCTTTGTGATATGGTCACATTAACTATTTATCATTTCTTAAAAGTGAAAACTATTAATTGCGATACGAAGGTGCACCTTTGTTAGATGAACACGACTTTCCACAAAAATTAATCGATATTTGGAGTTCTTTGTTCGACATTTGAGGATTTACCAATCTACGACTAAGTTTAGGGCATGGCTCTGATACCATGTTAGCGAACACGACTCTCTACAAATGGTATGATATTATCAACTTTGAACATAACCTCTCGTGGCTTTGCTTTGAACTTCCCCAAAAGTTCTGTACCGATAGAGAGAGTATTATTTGATTATAAACTCATGAACATTCCTTAAATTAGTCGATGTGAGTTGTTGATATAGTCAGTGATATCAGTTTATTCATATATTATTTTTGTATTATGGTATATAAATCAAAGTTTATAAAAAATGCATTTTTTTAAGGTTATTCAAAGCTTAATTATGTTTGTATGAAATCAACATGATTATAATTAAATACTCGATAACTAATTAAATTGTTAATTAAATATAATGACATTAATTAATTAAACATGGTTAAAAATACGTGGACCAAAATTATCCGTAAACCCTACTAAAGCCCTTCCCGCCTTCCCCTCTGTGAGTTATTCCGTGATTTCAATGCTTTCCTTCACTTCATTCGAGCTTCTACAATATGCACAAGCTCTCCAGACGCGCTGTCTCTGCTATTCTTGGCACTGGTGGAGCTCTACCACCGTATGCTGCCTCCGCTTTAGCTCCGGCCACCCATGCCTCAGACCTTACCCATACGGTCTGTGTTCTTTGTCCAAAACGTGAAAACTTCTGTCTGTGTCAAACTTCTTTGATGATGGAGTACTTCTGTGTGGGAGTGTTCTGAAATGGGTATAATTAATTGAAATGTTGATAGTTTGTATGACCTGAGTTGAATGTTTTGTGCCTTGGTTGTTTCTTTTTTTATCTCTCTTTGGTTTAATGATATATTTTGAATCGTTGATGTTGATGAATAGCTTAGTATCTATGATCAACTTTTTGGCGTTTAGATAGAAGTAAAGTATTCCGTAAATGGGTAAGTTTTATCGGGTACTATTTCATTTAATTCAGTATTGTTTTCGTGCTTGGAAGGTCTCTCTGCACCCATTCGAGATTAAGATATCTCGTTGGATTGTTCATATTTGACGGTCACGTCGAGGATTGTTAGGAGATGGTCCCGATCATGGGTTTATAAGTAAGGAATACATCTCTATTGGTATGAGGTCTTTTGAGAGAACCAAGAGCAAAGCCATGAGAGCCAATGCTCAAAGTGGACAACATCATACCATTGTGGAGGTTCATGATTCCTAACCGATCAAAATCGGTTTTATGCTCCTTGGTCGCAGATTGGCATGTTTTAGACTTTGAAGGTCTCCTTGTTGCATTATTATGGTGGTTTATGTTGAAAGTTTAGCTTTGTGCTTCTCTGTTTTGGTGTTGAACTACTCTGCTGGATTGTTGATTTTCTGAAATATGGAATGGATAATCACATATGCTTGACAATTTTCAGGTGGGCGAGATTGATGGTAAAGTCAGACGGTACCCATTGCTAGCGTCTGGACATTTGGATAAAACATACTTTTTCCTTGACCCACCGATTTGAATCAACTGCCACAGCATCTGATGCATCGGCTACTCCTCCAGTCGAGAAGTACGAGTATCAAGCAGAGGCATGTTCCTTTGAATAAGAAACTATATACTAATTTGGAACTAAAATCTTAATGTTTAAATTCACCGATCACCTTTTATATTCGTGTTTCTTTTTCGTGCCAGGTGAGTCGTCTCATGGACCTCATTGTTAACAGCTTGTACAGCAACAAAGAGGTTATTTATTATCAATGTTTGGCTCGTTTCTTTTTCTAGAAGCTTACCTTTTGATACCTAAATTGAATATTGGTTTCTGCCAATTCAACCTTCACAGCATGCAAGTGATGCTTTGGATAAACTGCGCTTTCTGAGTGTGACAGACCCTGGACTTTTGAAGGAAGCAATTGATTTTCACATATGTATCCATAGTGATAAAGATAATGGGATTATAAGCATAACGTAAGGGTTCTGCTATTTTGCATCCCCCCTCCTCCTCCATACCGACAATGCTGCAACATTTGCAGCCTGTGTTCTATCTCTATGCAGTGATACTGGCATAGGTATGACTAGGCAAGAACTTGTTGACTGCCTTGCTACTATTGCCCAGAGTAGTCTGTCTGTCTTCTTCCATCCTCACTTCTCCAACACTCTATAGGGAAACTATGGGATGACAGCTTACTCAACAGAATCTATTAATTGTAATCTAATTAATGATTTTTCTTTACAGAAGAAGAAGATGAAAACAAAGACTGTTGTGGAGAAGTACTGGGACTGGGAGCTCACTAATGAGACCCAACCAATATGGGTGAGCTCACAACTCCTTTACTTTCCTGTTTTGTTGTTAAATCGCTGTTACTTCTAAGCAACTAAAGGGTGCTATTCCTATATGTATTTGTAGCTTCGGAACCCGAAGGAAGTCTCCACAGAGGAGTACAATGAATTCTACAGAAAAACTTTCAATGAGTACTTGGATCCATTAGCATCATCTCATTTTACAACGGAGGTATGCCTTCTTTTCCTCCTCCATAGTNATGTTGATAGTTTGTATGACCTGAGTTGAATGTTTTGTGCCTTGGTTGTTTCTTTTTTTATCTCTCTTTGGTTTAATGATATATTTTGAATCGTTGATGTTGATGAATAGCTTAGTATCTATGATCAACTTTTTGGCGTTTAGATAGAAGTAAAGTATTCCGTAAATGGGTAAGTTTTATCGGGTACTATTTCATTTAATTCAGTATTGTTTTCGTGCTTGGAAGGTCTCTCTGCACCCATTCGAGATTAAGATATCTCGTTGGATTGTTCATATTTGACGGTCACGTCGAGGATTGTTAGGAGATGGTCCCGATCATGGGTTTATAAGTAAGGAATACATCTCTATTGGTATGAGGTCTTTTGAGAGAACCAAGAGCAAAGCCATGAGAGCCAATGCTCAAAGTGGACAACATCATACCATTGTGGAGGTTCATGATTCCTAACCGATCAAAATCGGTTTTATGCTCCTTGGTCGCAGATTGGCATGTTTTAGACTTTGAAGGTCTCCTTGTTGCATTATTATGGTGGTTTATGTTGAAAGTTTAGCTTTGTGCTTCTCTGTTTTGGTGTTGAACTACTCTGCTGGATTGTTGATTTTCTGAAATATGGAATGGATAATCACATATGCTTGACAATTTTCAGGTGGGCGAGATTGATGGTAAAGTCAGACGGTACCCATTGCTAGCGTCTGGACATTTGGATAAAACATACTTTTTCCTTGACCCACCGATTTGAATCAACTGCCACAGCATCTGATGCATCGGCTACTCCTCCAGTCGAGAAGTACGAGTATCAAGCAGAGGCATGTTCCTTTGAATAAGAAACTATATACTAATTTGGAACTAAAATCTTAATGTTTAAATTCACCGATCACCTTTTATATTCGTGTTTCTTTTTCGTGCCAGGTGAGTCGTCTCATGGACCTCATTGTTAACAGCTTGTACAGCAACAAAGAGGTTATTTATTATCAATGTTTGGCTCGTTTCTTTTTCTAGAAGCTTACCTTTTGATACCTAAATTGAATATTGGTTTCTGCCAATTCAACCTTCACAGCATGCAAGTGATGCTTTGGATAAACTGCGCTTTCTGAGTGTGACAGACCCTGGACTTTTGAAGGAAGCAATTGATTTTCACATATGTATCCATAGTGATAAAGATAATGGGATTATAAGCATAACGTAAGGGTTCTGCTATTTTGCATCCCCCCTCCTCCTCCATACCGACAATGCTGCAACATTTGCAGCCTGTGTTCTATCTCTATGCAGTGATACTGGCATAGGTATGACTAGGCAAGAACTTGTTGACTGCCTTGCTACTATTGCCCAGAGTAGTCTGTCTGTCTTCTTCCATCCTCACTTCTCCAACACTCTATAGGGAAACTATGGGATGACAGCTTACTCAACAGAATCTATTAATTGTAATCTAATTAATGATTTTTCTTTACAGAAGAAGAAGATGAAAACAAAGACTGTTGTGGAGAAGTACTGGGACTGGGAGCTCACTAATGAGACCCAACCAATATGGGTGAGCTCACAACTCCTTTACTTTCCTGTTTTGTTGTTAAATCGCTGTTACTTCTAAGCAACTAAAGGGTGCTATTCCTATATGTATTTGTAGCTTCGGAACCCGAAGGAAGTCTCCACAGAGGAGTACAATGAATTCTACAGAAAAACTTTCAATGAGTACTTGGATCCATTAGCATCATCTCATTTTACAACGGAGGTATGCCTTCTTTTCCTCCTCCATAGTCCACTTTCATCTGATCGTGCATATCTGAGACCTCTTTTGTCTGCTTGAAATCCTGGGAGAATGAGGATGACCATCCTGTCAACTAATTCTTCCATTCAAAATGAACCTACAAATTCAACTAATTTATCAAAATGATAAGAATTCATCCAGATATTTGGATTTATTGGCTAATTTACCTAAATGATAAGACTCCTACTTTCAATGAATGCTCTCTACTTCTTATTTCATTTTCGTGGAGCTAATATTTGACTGAATTTTCAGGGTGAAGTAGAATTCAGGTCAATACTTTATGTTCCAGCTGTTTCTCCCTGTTAGTGAAAGAGAGTTATTGAATGATTAATGAGAAGATTGAATTATGAAGAGCAAGAATGCTCCATATTTATACAGAGAATACAAAAGATATTCAGAAAATCTACCTAAAAATCTGGAGAAAATCCGGTAACAAACCAGTAAACAAATCAAAATAAAATCTAATCAAATCAAAACTCAATCAAATAAAAAACTAGATCTAACTCCTAACTGAGATTTAATTAGATACTAACTGACAGCAATCTAAACAAATACATGATCTTTAACACTCCCACGGGGAAGGATGACCTCATCAATCCCAAGAACTAAAAACATTAGGCTTTACGTGAAAAGGGTGTTTATTTCAGATGATTTTGATGGAGAATTGGTAAAACTTACCTAAATGAAACATCCTTTCTGTACTTTAAATGTTAGTTTTACCTGTGACAATGCTGATGATTTCAAGTGATTCGGGTCGAGGTCATTAGTTTCCAGAATTATAGGATGACCCTCTGCCTTCATTATTGATCTACTTTGTGAAATTACAAAAAAGGAAACAGTAATTGCTATGTGTTTTAGGTGATAAGAATGAAGAGAAAGAGAAAGAAATAAAATAAGAGTTGGGCCAAACTTGTGATTGGATTAAGAAACGCTTGGGAGACAAAGTTGCCAATGTTCAGATATCACGACTCTCCATTGGGATGAGGTCTTGTCGCTGGAAAGTTTGGTTGGGTTAGAAATCACGACTCTCCACAATGGTATAGTATTGTCCACTTTGAGCATAAGCTCTCGTGGCTTTGTTTTGGGCTTCTCCCAAAAAGACCTCATCCCAATGGAGATAAAATTCCTCACTTATAAACCCATGATCATTACCTAAATTAGCCAATGTGGGATTCACTCCCAATAATCCTCAACAATCCTCCCCTCGAACAAAGTACACTATAAGCCTCTCTTGAGGCTTATGGAGCTCTCGAATAGCCTCCCTTTAATCGAGGCTCGATTCCTTTCTC
Source organism: Cucurbita pepo subsp. pepo (assembly GCF_002806865.2). NCBI lineage: Eukaryota > Viridiplantae > Streptophyta > Magnoliopsida > Cucurbitales > Cucurbitaceae > Cucurbita > Cucurbita pepo. The sequence goes on from NC_036653.1 coordinate 5,466,589, forward strand.
TGGAGCCCTCGAACAAAGGGTGAACAAAGTACACCCTTTGTTCGACACTTTAGTCACTTTTGACTACACCTTCGAGACTCACAATTCTTTATTCGATATTTGAGGATTCTATTGACATGACTAAGTTTAGGGCATGACTCTGATACCATGTTAGAAATCATGATTCTCCACTGATATTGTCCACTTTAAGCATAAGCTTTGTATCATACCATTGTGGAGAGTCGTGATTTCTAACATGGGTGGTCGGCCAACATGGAGAGGTAAGTTACGGTCTCTCTCAATCGATCCAAATGATGTATACTAAAGTGTTGGGTATCACTTTTTTTTTCCTTTTCAAGGTTGATGAAGGCACAAACTGTTGGTGATGCCTCTAGTTTGGACTTCATGAGAAGTAGAAGGGTGTTTGAAGTGAACCCTGAGCATCAAATCATTAAAAACCTGGATGTATGTAAAGAGCATAAGTACATTTATACTTTCTTCTGCCGATGCTTGTAAATTGATGTATATGCAAATTTCCACAGGCTGCATACAAGAGTAACCCCAACGATGAAGATGCTTTGAGAGCCATTGATCTTCTGTATGATGCAGCTTAGTTTCGAGTGGCTTTACGGTAAACTCCCTGTGTGCTGTATGGATATCATATTGCATTCCTATGGTTGTATTTTGGAAACAAATCTGTGTTCATTCGTCTCAAATACGCTATGGCTTGAACTAAACCACCGTACTCTCCCTTGTTGGTGCAGCCTGAAAATCCGGCCCAGCTTGAGGGTAAGATATATGAGATGATGGGTATGGCACTTTCCGGCAAGTGGTCTGCGCCTCAATCGCAGCCATTAGAAGCAGAAATAGTTGAACCAGTGGAAGCTGGCAGCCAAAAGTGAGTCCTGGTCAGACTGAAGTTTTAATGCTCGTTTGATTCAAATATGTTAGGTAAGATACCACATCGGTTGGGGAGAGAAATGAAGCATTTGTTTATAAGGGTGTGAAAACCTCTCCGTAGCAGACGTGTTTTAAAATCGTGAGACTGATGGCGATACTTAACGTGCCATACTGGACAATATTTGCTAGTGGTGGACTTGAGCGGTTATAAATGGTATCAGAGCTAGACACCAAGTGGTGTGCTAGCGAGGACGTTGGCCTCCAAGGGAGATGGATTGTGAGATCCCACATTGGTTGGAGAAGGAAATGAAACATTGTTTAGAAGGGTGTGAAAGGAGAAGGAAATGAAACATTGTTTAGAAGGGTGTGAAAGGAGAAGGAAACGAAACATTGTTTAGAAGGGTGTGAAAGGAGAAGGAAACGAAACATTGTTTAGAAGGGTGTGAAAGGAGAAGGAAACGAAACATTGTTTAGAAGGGTGTGAAAGGAGAAGGAAACGAAACATTGTTTAGAAGGGTGTGAAAGGAGAAGGAAACGAAACATTGTTTAGAAGGGTGTGAAAGGAGAAGGAAACGAAACATTGTTTAGAAGGGTGTGAAAGGAGAAGGAAACGAAACATTGTTTAGAAGGGTGTGAAAGGAGAAGGAAACGAAACATTGTTTAGAAGGGTGTGAAAGGAGAAGGAAACGAAACATTGTTTAGAAGGGTGTGAAAGGAGAAGGAAATGAAACATTGTTTAGAAGGGTGTGAAAAATTCTCCTTAATGTACGCTTTTTAAAACCGTGAGGCTATCGGCGATACATAATGAGCTAAAATGGAGAATATTTGCTAGCGGTGGGGTCTCGTTTGTGCAAAAGTGAATGATGTAAAAATAAAATGATTAAAATATCACATTATTCTGGAGAGAATATATTTTGTCAAATATATATATTTATATATTTATTTATTTGAAGGAATTTAACGCCGTGAAATTAGCGACGAGGCGTCACGTTTGTGCAATTGATTATTCATGTTGAAGGAGTCAAACCCAAGGCATGGGTGTTGACTTTGGGTTCCATTGGTGAAGAGCGTGGACTATGGTTCCTATGGCGTGGGGTACAGAAATGAAATGAAATGAGAATTAATTCATTTGGAATCTCCAGTTTTTTCTCTTTTGTCGATCGGATCATCGGCCGTCTTCGCCTTCTTTGCTTTCGTCTTCAATGGTCACCACCACCTGAACTCTCTCATCTTCATTTCTTCTTCCTCCTCTTCTTTTCTGGCCAGTTGGAGACGGCGCGGTCGAAATCACTACTCAACCTCTGAGCTCCCGAGTGCTTCTGCTCCTGCTGGTTATTACCCCAGGTAGGTAGTTTCTTTAGAGCTATATTTCAGAATTCTCGGTGTTTTATGAGTATCTAATTATCGGCCGGACGAAAGATTTGTCTGTGTATGCCCTTTTATTTTTTGCTTTCTGTCCCTTTTTGCCCTGTTAACTTTTCTTGCTCCCTTTCTTTTTTAACCTCGATGCAATTAAATCCATTGCGTAGCTTAGATTTGTCCGCTGTCGCTTGGTGGCATATGATCTGTTGACGTTTTGATTTGCAAACAGGATTTGAGTGATGCTAGAGGATACTTAGCCTTCAATTAGGATGTATGTATGTATCATATTTGACTTCTATCCATTTACTCTGCCCTTTCCATTTTCTTGTAATATATTTGATCTTATTTGATTATGTAAATGATTATGAATAGAAAATTTTCACCGCCCTTTACGTGTGGTGGTTTTAGCAAATATTAACATGGTAACAGAGTCATGTCCTTAATTTAGCCATGCCAATGTCAATTGAATCCTTACGTATCGAACAAAAAAGTTGTGAGCCTCAAAGGTGTAGTAAAAGTGACTCAAGTGTCGAACAAAGGGTGTATTTTGTTCGAAGGCTCCAGAGAAGGAGTTGAGTATCAATTAAAGGGAGGTTGTTCGAGACTTCCAGAGAAGGAGGGCTTAGAGGAGGCTCTATGGTGTACTTTGTTCGAGAAGAGGATTGTTGAGGATTATTGAGAGGAGTAGTCTCACATTGGCTAATTAAGAGGAAGATCGTGAGTTTATAAGTGAGGAACACCATCTCAAATAGTATTAGGCATTTTGGGGAAACCAAAAGCAAAATCACGAGAGCTTATGCTCAAAGGAGACAATATAATATCATTGGGTTTTCATTTTCATTTTTGTTGAAAACAGTGTTCATGTTTCCATCGGAAATTGCTTTGTGATCGAAGCTGAATAATTCCGAACAAGGTCTTTTTGTTTCTTTGTGATATAAAAGCAGAAGGGCATGCTTTTGTTTGTTTGTTCGTTCAAGGTGTATTTTGAGCTTCCATCCCTTGTTGAAGTCACTTAATTGCATAATATCTGGATTTGATATTTATCCTGGAAACTTACTGGCCTATGACTTATTAAGAAGTCCATCTTTCTTTTTTCTGAATAACTGTTGTGAACCAAATCGTTTCTCTAAAGGAATTGTGCCTGTCTCTAACTTTCATGCTTGACTTCTTCCCTCGCCTGCAGTTTTCATACATTATGCACTCTTTTGGTTATTAGCTAGAAGTAGACAGACAGATATTTCTTTTTGTCTAATTACAATTCATTCATGCGCTCAATCTTTGGTTCTTACACCCAGCAAAATCTTGCAGAACAAATTATGCTTCCGCGTCAGCAATCACAGTCAGGCACACTGCAAACCTCGTTTTCCCTGGTGCCATCAGATGCACACTTACCTCAAGAGGAACCAAGATCAAATTCTGGTCAAGTTCGGGAGTCCCCTACAGAAAGTGCCAGTTCTCGGGAAACATGGCCTAATGTTGAAGCCATGTTGGCAAAGAAGATGGAAAGTGGGAAGACAGATAATGATAATGCTGAACATTCAGTTGTTCGCCGTCTTTCTAGTGCTGATAAGATATCCCTGCGGGATATTGCAAGGGAGAGAGTCGATTTAATCTCCGAAAAGATGCATCATTTGTCAGATGAGTTTCTTGAAGAGTTGAAATCTGGGCTTCGAGTTATCCTTGATGGTAATGGTGGTTCCCAGCAGAGAGAGGAGATTTTCATTTTGCAGAAGCTTGTTCAAAATAGAACTGATTTAACAGCTAAGACTTTACTTATAGCCAATCGGGTGCAACTTGAAATCCTTGTTGCAATAAATACTGGAATTCAGGCATTCTTGCACCCGAATGTTACCCTCCCACAGTCTACTCTAATTGAGATCTTTGTGTACAAGAGGTGCAGGAATATAGCATGCCAGAATCAGCTGCCAGCTGATGACTGTACATGTGAACTATGCTCCAACAGAAATGGTTTTTGCAATCTTTGCATGTGTGTAATATGCAATAAGTTCGATTTTGAAGTAAATACCTGTCGTTGGATTGGCTGTGATCTGTGCTCTCACTGGACTCACACGGATTGCGCCATTCGTGACGGACAAATTTGCATGGGTTCATCTGTTAAGAGTGGACCGGGGGAAACTGAAATGCTTTTCAGGTGCCAAGCCTGCAATAGAACGTCAGAGCTGCTGGGTTGGGTTAAGGATGTTTTCCAGCACTGTGCACCTGCCTGGGACCTGGAGGCTTTGACAAGGGAACTCGACTATGTTAGTAGAATATTTTGTGGAAGTGAGTACAATAGAGGGCTGAGGCTTTTCTGGAAGTGTGAAGATCTCAAAGAAAAAATGAAAACCGGGGTTATGGACTCTTCAATGGCATGCAGAACTATATTGGGGTTTTTCCAAGGTAAAGAACTATTCGTTTGTATATAAACTTATACTCATTTCTTGATCAGTTGGTCTTATTTACTACTGGTGTATTATGATTTTCCTCATATCTTTAACTTATAAGAAACAGAACAGCTCTTAAAATTGTTCATGAAAAAGTTAGAAACTTCATCTTTATTTGCTTGATGATATTATAGTGGTGAAAGGTGTGGTTTAGAGAGTAGGAAAATCAAATCACTTCCGACACTTTTCTATAGACATTGGTTGTGTCCAATTCTCTCTCTGAGGTTCACAAGGTAGGAAAAAAAAAAGGGTTTTCTGCATAAGGAGCCAACAACCAAATGTATTTACTAATCAAAATAGGCTCTTATAGGCATATATTTTTGATTGTGCTATCTTATACTGGGTATGCCTTTTTAGATCCATTATTGTTCAATCATGATTTGAGGAGTCATTGGTAAACTAAACTGTAATAGTGGATGATATCTGATCCTATTCATGTAGAAAAGCTACTCATATTGCTATAAAATTGATGAAAAGGAGCTTAATTGCATTATGCCGAGCTCGAACTACATGTTTTTCCCATATTTTATTTTAATGAAATACCTCTGCTTCTTGTTTCTCTTTATGAAGAACTTGAGTTAGATTCTCCAAGAAGCATTGAAAATGGGGAAGGAGGACGACTGATAGCCCCACAGGAGGCTTGCACCCGCATCGCCGATGTGGTACAAGAGGCCATAATAAAAATGGAAATGGTGGCTGATGAGAAGGAGAGGAGATACAAAAAGGCACGAATGGATGTCGAGGCATTCGAGCATGAGGTTGAGGACAAGACCAGGGAAGCAGCGGAATTAAAGCTAGAGAAACAGAGAAAGAAGCTACAAATTGAAGAGCTAGAGAAGATTGTGAGGCTTAAACTTGCAGAAGCTGACATGTTCCAACTTAAGGCAAATGAGGCAAAACGAGAGGCTGAAAGGCTCCAGTTGATTGCTCTCTCCAAATCTGAAAAATCTGAAGAAGATTATGCTAGTAGTTACCTGAAACAGCGGTTAAAAGAGGCCGAAGCAGAGAAACAGTTCTTGTTAGAGAAGATTAAAATGCAGGAAAGTTTTCGTTCACAGAACAGTGGTGGGGCAGATCAATCCTAACAACAATCCTCATTCCATACATATTTCCAAAGGCCGTTCTGTATCATACTGTGTCCTCTTATAGTCATAAAACCAGCTAAATGATGGTCACCCTTTGACTGGAGTTAACTATGTTTCTGTTGTGGGGTATTGTAATCTTGTCTATAGATCATTGTTTAAGCCGTTTGAAAGTGTGGAGGGATGCTATATTGGTTGTATTACAGAGTAATTAGCCTTGGTAATCCTGGATTTCATTTCATTTATGGTTAGATAAACCTGGTTTGTGGTTCCTGCAGCAGTGAGCACTGAGATTGTGTAGGGTAATGCAGCCAGAAAAGAGAAACAAGGATAGTGATGTTAGCCAAGTAGGTCCATCCATTTGCTGTTACTCCCATCCTTTTTAGGAGTGCTCTCTAATGGAACCCACTTCCAATATGCAGCAATCAGGTGAGCAGCAGAGCTGTATGATTTGGAGATGGTATGGTGTGAGTGGACTACATTTGTTCTTCATTGTTTGACATTAAAGGCTGCGTTCAGAAAGCTGACCTCATTTCTTCCTTTGACCATGAGCACAGGTAACTACAAAAATGTCCTCATTTTTTGTTGAGAAAAACATGTTTTGTTCATGTTTTGTTTAAGTTGTTTTCATTCCATTTCTTTCGTCTTCTGATGTAATGGCTCATCACTAACGGATATTATCTTCTTTGAGCTTTCTTTCTTGGGCTTCCCTTCAAGATTTGTAAAACTTAAGAGAGGTTTCCACACCCTTATAAATAATGTTTCGTTCTCCTCCCTAATCGATGTAGGATCTCACAATTCACCCCCTATTTGTTCTCCTCCCCAATTGTTGATACACCACCTCGTGTTCACCCCCTTTGGAGCTCAGTGTCACAATCGCACTTTTGATGGCAGCGGACTTGCGATTGTGCCGCACTCACTTTCCAACGACAAGTGAGCTAAGCCAATTCGTTCTTGCGTCGCCTACAGCCAAGCGACGTATGCTCGAGCCTCTGGCCTCGGTTTTAAGAGAAGGTTTTAGAAAACGAGAGTAGAGAGAGATTTTTGAAAGAGACGTTATATAAGCAAGCAATAGAGAAATAAAAGCAATAGAGAAATAACAACGGCTCACATATATAACCTTGGGTAGAGAGAAGTTGACAACTAGTCGTATCCCCCTATAGTACATTCGAAGGCATTTTATGTCTAACAGACTTAGAAATACAAAAGTAAACACTAGAATATGAAAATACATAAAGGGTTGGGCTTGTCATGGGCATGCGGCCATGAGCAACACGCCTTGGACGAGCATGACCGTGACACTCAGCCTCCTCGCTGTTACACCGCTTGGTGTTTGGCTCATATATCTTTTGTAACTGTTCAAACCCACAGAAACCCTTAATGGCATTACACGATTTGAACATAGGACTTTTAGCTTAGTACTTTTAATTTAATTATATTGTTAAAAACTGATAGTGTAGATATGAAACACGGGTTGAAAGTTCGATACATTTGTCATATTTTTCTTTCGAAACATTAGGTTAGACAACGTAGTACTAAACCAAAGACATTAACCACTAAATTTTATTCCATGTCTCCATATCATCCTTAGTTATGTATTTGTTTATTGGTATGTTTTTGATTGGATTTGGTCCAACTAAAGTTATTTATGGGAGAAATTCATATTTAATTTCTATTTTCTAAATAAAAAATGAATTAAAATTATGCATAAAAAGAATAAAACCCTTGTGATTATGCCATAAAGTGATCGCCTCCCCTTCCTTCAAATCTTTTGTCATAACATCCTTTCATGTTTCTCGTCTTCTTTTCAGTATTTTTATTTTCTTTCTCCAATAATTATTTTTATAGAATCTTAAAAAAAATAATAATTAAAATATTTACCAACCAAAAAATACTAAAATAAATGAATTAATTATTACCATTTCATTATTACAAAACACCTTTAATAAATTGAATAATAGTTTATTTTGGATAATTGTGTAGTAGTATAATTTATTCAATGATCTTAAATTATTAAAAGAAAAAATTTCCTATATAGATAGAGATGTTTATCGAGAATGCTGACTAGCACGAAGGAACTAGCTCAGTACCCGATATTTGATTATCCAAAAATAATTTTAAAGTGATTAATAAAAAATCTTAAAAATATATAATAATTGGACAAAATAAAAATGTTACCAAAAACATAATTTAAAGAGAATAATAATAATAATATTGATCTATGACAAATATCATTTTTTAAATGATTTTTTCTCTAAAATTATTACACTAAAAAAACACTTGTTGAAGTAAAATATTCATAAAGTAGATGAAAACGAAATTAATAATTAATTTATTATTTATTTTTGTTTGGAACGGCAAGGACATAGGGGCAAAAAGATAATTTCACAGCTGGAAGAGGGGTAAAAAGGGGAAAGAGGTTTTTTTTTTTTTACGTACCGCGAAATTACAAGGATTGGACATTTGTCGCGTAGTAAAGTGAGGTGGGGCCGCCTTTCTCTCTCTAAAATTAAATAGCAACAGAGACAAACGATGTGGGGCCCACCAGAGTTGATGACGTGTTATCCAGCTACGCGCCGCTCCCCCCTGCCTCTTCTTTTTTTTCTTTTTATGAAAATAGCAAGCTGTCGTGGGGCCCACCTCTGACCACCTTACAAACCCTCACGTCTTCCGAGGACTCCTCCATTCTTACAAACCTTCAAATTATAATCCTACACGTGTCCTTAATTTTTTTCTTTTATTTTTCACAAATATTAAAAACTTAAAAAAACTATCATATAATTAAATAACTTCAGAAAATTAAAACAAATACTCCCATTAATTAAAATAATTACGTAATTACATAGTTTTTTTTTAGTGAAATAAATTGATTTTTCTCTCATTTATTATATCTTAAATTAAAAAAACAAAGCTCTTTCGATCAATTAAAAATACTTTTTTAAATTTTGAATAATTAAAAGTAATTATAAAATTTTTATATAAAAATATTTAATATTTTTCTTTTCAAAAAAATCATTTACGTAAAACACAAAATCCAAAAAAAAAAATATGTTACTTTAAGAAAATTATTAATTTATTAGATATAAAATCGAAGGTTTTAAGCACCCCTTCAACGTTTTTTAACTTAAAATTTACCGTGATGGATAAACCTTGTAATTTAACCAAAATTAAACAGGTTTAAATATTATTTTGGTTCCCGACTCTTAAATTTGTCTCAATTTGGTCTCTTGACTTTTGAAATATCCATTAGTCAAATACCCGTCTCTACCTTACATGACGTATAATCATACACTAGTATAACTCGATATTAACAAAAAGAAATAAACTTTTATTTAAAAGGTAAATAAAATAAATGAAGAGTCTAAAATTAAATTAAAAAAAGTAATTAAATAGTATTTAATCTTTTTAGGTTCCCAAAATTGTCCCACACAAAAGCTGAATTATCTTTTCACCCATAGAAAGTGGGCCAAATTGCAATTAATGACATTGTTTAATTATACATGTTCCCACAAATTTCTTGGAATTTCATATACAGTCCCTGACACAAATACCACATGCAAAGTAGACTTTTTTTTTTTTTTTTTTTTTTTTTTTTTTTTTTTTTTTTTTTTTTTAATTAATTAATTTATTTATTTAGTACAATAAACTCCTGAATAATTTTTAAGAAATTACACGTAACATGTCATTATAAATAATAAATCATAATTATTTTACATTAACCTAATCCATAAGGTCAAACATTATCTTAACCCCACTTGGAACCATTTTCCTTTATTATATTTGGTTAATTTTAATAGCTTCTAATATTAAATTCAAATTAAAAACTATATACTAAATTTAATATTATAAGTAACGTGTATACTTTGACATTTATTCTACATTTTTTTATATATGATTTGACATATCAACTGCCTTAACCAAACTTATGTCGTAGAAATTTATTATATATATAAATTTTTATAATTTTTAAATAAATTAAATTATGGTTTAAATAGATTAATTAGGCGGTGTAATTTTTATTTTTTGAATATTAAAAGATTGGTGGGTTTTGTCATACATCCAACATAATATTCATTTATTCCAACATTTATTGAATTAATTTTTAATTAGATGGGGGAGTTTGAGAATCTTATCCCCGGCGTATTTTAGCAACGGGCAGCCCTTCTAGAGGGCAGATAGTTTAACGAATAAAACTGCTGGATTTGCATTGTAATACGGTAATTATAGTTGAATTTAAACTGGGTTTCGAATAATTTGTTGAATTAATGAGTTTAATTAATAAGAATTAAAGGTGTGAATCCGTAAGTCTGATGCAGAGTGCAGCGGTAGAATACAAATTCTATTATCTTTAATCGCTGAACGGTGCGGTCTCTTTCAAGTAAGTAAAAGTGAAAATGACGCAGAAGGACGAACAAAACGGGGCTGAAGAGGGTAATAAAGGCATGATGGTTGAGTGAAAACGCCTTGCTCTGCTGCTGTGGCCTAGTAGCTGAGTGAAAAGCTAAAAAGTAAGCCAAAATTGGACGACCCATTTGGAGAAATCTTGCCAAAGCCGAGGGGATTCTGTTCTTGAAGTTTTGAATGAATTAATGTGTTGATTAGAGGTTTGATTTTGATCATAGCTTTTGTTTGCTTTTGCTTAACGTTCTTCACTGGATGATGAGATAATGATGTACCCACTTTGAGATAGGGAGAACAAGAGGGAGATACTAAGAGGGGATGCTTTTTTCTTTTTTCCACTGTCTGATTAGTGATCATTGATTCCAGTTGTTGTAATTATGGAGGAACCAACTGGGTTTAACCCTCTTTGAATAAAAATTCCCCTTCTCCACCATCTTATAATTGATTCCAGTTAAATTCTGGCATGAGCCAACTGGGTTTTTACCTCCGTTCACGTGAAGCAGAGGAAAAAGGAAAAAGGAATCGACCCATTTGAGAAAAAGGGTCAATACTTCTCCCCATCTCTTTACTAGTTCACGTAATCGTTACCAAAATAACGACTGGGTTTTATCCAGTCTGTTGCCGCCATGATTCGTACGAAGATTTTAGTCGATTAACGCCAGTGATTTCTATGGATTAAACTTCTACACAGGTCCAGATTAAGGGTTCTGGGATTGGAGGCCAGAACGGGGTTCTTTTGGGTCGTTGAATAATGATTAGTTCAAGCGGATTCTTACTCGAGTGCTGATTTTGATAAGAAGGGTCAGTGAAGAATTGGTGGTATTCCTTTAATTTGTGGGTTTTCTTGTTGAATTTGTATTGTTGTGTTCCGGTGGAGGAGTTTTATGTGGAGGGGTTGCTCTGGCGGAGCTGGGGTTTTGCTCAAGCTCTCAAGGTGCTTGCTGAGGATGTCTGTGAGCTGCAAGTTTTCTACCTCCAATGGAAAATTTCCAGCTGGGTTTAAGCTGAAGAAGGCGAAGGAGTATCTGTGTTTGTTAAATTCCACCGGAAAATGGAAGAAGAGGCTTCTCTGTCTTTGGATTCTCGCTCTACTTATACTTTTGAGCCGTTGGTTTTCCTTGCGTTCGTATAATGTAAATAGTGGCACAAAACAGAAGACCTCGTACTTGTTCGACGAAGAAACTCGAACTTTTCTGCGGCATTTCAATGTAAGCAAGAATCAGCTTCAAGCTTTAGCTTCCTTGTTATCCGAATCAGATCGGGTTAGTTCTTTTACAGTTCAATTTTTTGATCTTTTGATTTGGCAAACAATATCAGCTAGGATCTCATATCAACATTGTTCTTCTTTTCTCATTTATTTTCAACTTTGGAGCTGTGACAATGTAAAAGACTTGGGAATTGTTGAATTCATAGTCTGAGGCAGGCTGTTTATGACTATTTAATGAATTTATCACATTAGTTTAGGTAGAAATCATTGAAGTTCACTTCCAAGCCTGATAAACTGAGGCAATATACTAGGAACCATCAAGCTATATGCGTTGTACCATTGGCAAACCTATCCATTGTATAGGTATACACCAGACAAGTGCCTCTTATCTTTCCCAAATTATGTAACAGGAGGAGGATTAGAGAATAGCTTCATTAAAAGGTTTTCATTAGATTATGTAAGAGCCCAAACCCACCGCTAATAGATATTGTTCTTTTTGGACTTTCCCTTCCGGGCTTCCCCTCAAAGTTTTAAAACGTGTCTGCTTGGGAGAGATTTCTACATCCTCATTCCCCTCTCTAACCAATGTCGGATCTCACATTTATATTTGTTGCAGATATCGGGGTGCACCAATGATTTTGGACCTGACACATCAGAGTTGGATGGAATTGGCTGTGCTCAGAGGTTACTGTACTGGGAGCAAGATTTGCACAAGCAGTATGTATGGGTTGAAGAAAGTGCAGATTCCAATGTTGGGCGGTGCCCAGTTCGAACTGAGAAGATCCCTGAAAATTCTGACCAATTATTCTCTGAGGACATAACTGTTCCATTTGCTACAGACTTATCCATCTCTTTACTTTCAAATGGAAATCAGCTTTGTGGAAAGGTAGATAAGTTTTTATATTGGAATTAGTAAATGTAGCTTTCTGTGCTTGAAAACTTCATCTTTCTCAATTGGCAACATTTAAAGAACTATTTTTTTTATTATGATTCTTATCTACTAGAGGAAATTAATGGAGTACACCTCGGTTTGTTTATTCGTTTATCGATATCATTTGATAACAGAACAAATACATTACCCACCTTTGAATTTTGATGATGATAAGCACTATCATTATTTAGTTCTTACGCATAGAAAGTTAACTTTTGAGTTGCTGATTAATCTTGCATCTGGGTATTATCAGATAATTGAACAAGCAGGACAGCTAAGATGCCTTATAAGAAAGCACTGGAAGATTTTCTGTAGTTTATTGATTGGATGTTTTTGGGTTCTTCTTGGACTGGTAGTGTTCCAGAAAGTATCTGGTTTCCAGCTAAAATTGTGGAACAAGAAACATCCAAAGCCAAATCAGCCATTGGTTCATCAACAGTGGGTCTTACTAAGGAGAAAACAGCATCAAGTCAAAGATTCTCCTAAAAGCGCTGGTAAATGGCGGAAGGTGCTCTTAAGAATATTTATCGTAGTTGGGATCGTCGGGTCCATTTGGTTATTTTGGTACCTGAACCAGACAGCCATTTTGAGAAGAGAAGAAACACTTGCAAACATGTGTGATGAGCGAGCCCGGATGTTGCAGGACCAATTTAACGTTAGCATGAACCATGTTCATGCATTGGCTGTTCTTACCTCTACTTTCCACCATGGAAAACAGCCTTCTGCCATTGATCAGGCAATGCTCTTTCTGTTTGCCATTATTTTGTTTCTTCTCTGACATATAATTTCTATACTAACATGAATATGGAAACCGGATTTTAGTAATCCTTCCTTGAAGAACAGTTCCCATGCTTATGTTAAGTTTTAAGAAAATATGAATAGCAAAATAGTGTTGTTTACACGACCATTTTCAATTAAGAATTGCAATAACTCTAATCTGGTTAATTCAAGGAATCAAATGATTGTACTGAAAGAATTGTGTTCGAATCCTAACTAGTCTTCTGTCTAGCTGATTAATTGTGAATTCTTCTCTCTGCAGAAAACATTTGGTGAATATACAGAAAGAACCGCCTTTGAAAGACCGCTGACTAGCGGTGTAGCTTATGCTCTGAAAGTTAATCACTCAGAAAGAGAGAAATTTGAGATGATGCATGGATGGACGATAAAGAAAATGGAGACTGAGGACCAAACTCTTGTTCAAGATTGTGATCCAGAAAATTTGGACCCTGCACCCATTCAAGATGAATATGCACCTGTCATATTTTCTCAAGAAACAGTCGCGCATATAGTTTCTATCGACATGATGTCGGGAAAAGTGAGTACTCGGATACTATTTCGTCATGCCCCTGAAATTCTATTCCGAATTAAGGAGATATGAATGAAAACGCCTAAATGATCATTCTCTTTTGTTGATTTCTAATCTTTAAACATAGCCATGTTTTTGTTCCAGATAATGGCAATGAAAGCTCTCGTTTCCACCTGTTAGGTTTTACAATGTGCAGGACTTATGAATTGAAGTTCTACAGAACTGTTCGATTGTTTTATCATTACGGCTAAGTGTTCATTTGTTATAATTTTGAACAGAGTTAAACAAGTCTTGTCATTTAGTTCTTGAAGGATAGCTATTTCTGGTGTCAAATTCTAAGGCACCGCTATGTTACTGTATACACTTCTGGCTCTATAGGAAGCCTGTGATCATACATGATTCATTTACTCTGGGGTCCCTATACCCTCCTTATAATGGAGCAGATTTGTCAATATTGAGAGTGTTCATTTTTTGTGTCTATTTCAGTCACTTAAAGGATTAACTTCTTTACATAATGCTTCTGCCTTGCAGGAGGACCGTGAGAACATCTTGCGAGCTAGGGCGTCTGGGAAGGGAGTGCTTACATCTCCTTTTAAACTTTTGAAATCTAATCACCTTGGAGTTGTTCTCACATTTGCTGTCTATAACACTGACCTCCCACCAGACGCTACTCCCGAGCAACGTATTGAAGCTACTGTTGGGTAATTTTGTTTCTTGGAAACTTGTTACTTCTGTGCGTGTGCATACCCTTTCTTGAAAGTTCCGTGTCATAGTTAACAAGCTGAACCTAATTATCGGTCTTGAATTCATTTCGTCAAAGTTATCTAGGTGCATCATATGATATCCCCTCACTGGTGGAAAAGCTTCTGCATCAGCTTGCTAGCAAGCAGACAATTGTTGTGAATGTTTATGATACAACCAATGATTCTGCTCCGATCAACATGTACGGTTCTGATTTTACCGATACCGGGCTACTGCATATTAGTAAACTTGATTTTGGGGATCCATTAAGAAGGCATGAGATGCATTGTAGGTAAGTGCTCACCTGCTGTGTTGACTTCATGTCATTATGCTACTTACCTATATGAATCCAATATTGTGGAATTACTGTTGATTTCTCATGAGCTCAGAGCGTATCATTTGGTTACAGATTCAAGCATAAACCTCCACCTCCTTGGACGGCTATCAATTCATCAGCTGGCGTCCTAATCATTACCTTGTTGGTTGGCCATATATTTCATGCAGCAATAAGTCGGATTGCAAAAGTGGAGAATGACTATCACGAGATGATGGGGCTTAAAAGTCGCGCCGAAGCTGCTGATGTGGCAAAATCACAGGTGCATGTCAAAACTTCCGATATTCAAAGCGTGCTCTCTCCTTTGTATTCCTTTCAATATTTTACTACATTATCTAGAGAGACAATGTTTGTTAAGTTTGCTGAAGTACTGCATTTTGCAGTTTCTGGCAACAGTTTCCCATGAGATCAGAACACCAATGAATGGTGTTTTAGGTAATATGAATGCTATTCAATTGAAAGTCAATACTATAAATCTTCACACTTATATCTTGCATAACAACGCTTAAGTACTTTATGTAGGCATGCTCAAATTACTGATGTACACTAACCTTGATTCAAAGCAACTGGATTTTGCCCAGACTGCCCACGAGAGTGGAAAAGATCTGATATCACTCATAAATAAGGTTCTTGATCAAGCTAAGATGGAATCAGGAAGGCTTGAACTTGAATCTGTGCCCTTCGATCTGCGTGCTATACTTGATAATGTGATCTCACCTTTTTCTCTCAAATCTAATGACAAGGGAATTGAGGTAAATTGATCAATTTATTTCCATGTTGATTTCCAAAAATGTGGTTCTTGGTGGTGTATGCCTTACATGAAATTGATTTCGTGCTCCCTTTCGTGTGAAGTTGGCTGTTTATGTCTCTGATTTGGTGCCTGAAGTTGTCATTGGTGACCCTGGACGCTTTCGTCAAATAATTACTCATCTTGTTGGAAATTCACTCAAGGTTAGATTTTATTTACGATTAGTTACCTTTCGTTATCATCTGTAAGCCTCGTTGATCGACTGTGCCACCGCATATTTGAGATGAAAAATAAAGAACAGAACAACATTCTTGTGCCCATTTTTGCAACTCATGATTAATTTTGATGTTTCTAGTTCCTGAAATTACCAGTGTTCTACATGTTGCTCATTTCTTGCACATGGAATGTATATAATCGTTCGGTAGACACGAACACATAGAGGTTGTTGTCTATGACATTCCAAGGATTCCTTGTTTAATATTTTAGCTGCTGCAAAATCCGGCATTCTCAAGGCCCCATCTCCTATTGGATTTGTAAGTTAGTTGTGATGGCTTGACATTTCATTAGGACCAATTTTACTCTCGGAATTCACACTTTCGAGACGTATACTAATACAACCTTTTAACCCATGCTTGCAAAAAACTGACGCTATGGTGTGCTGCAACAATGCTGCACTGTTATGTTCTCTGGGATCTATGCTGATTTAACTTACATTTGCATGATGCCAAATTTATCCTGATTTTAATGCAGTTTACTCATAAAAGGGGACACATATTAGTCTCGGTGCATCTGGCTGACGAGGTGAGAGGTCCAGTTGATTTTATGGACATTGTTCTTAAACAAGGCACATATGTAGTTGGAGATACATCAAACAATAGTTGTACTACATTCAGTGGGTTACCTGTGGTGGATAGATGGAAAAGCTGGGAGAAATTCAAAAAGTTCAGCAGGACGGATGCGGTGGAGGAACCCAAAACAATTAGAATACTCGTGACCGTAGAGGATACAGGTGTAGGAATTCCCCACGATGCACAAAACCGAGTATTCATGCCTTTTATGCAGGCAGATAGTTCCACATCTCGGACGTATGGTGGCACGGGAATAGGATTGAGTATTAGCAAACATTTGGTGGATCTCATGGATGGGGAGATTGGGTTTGTGAGTGAACCTGGTATTGGTAGCACATTTTCTTTTACGGTTTCTTTCCAGAAAGGGGAAATTAGTTCTTTGGATACCAGACAGCCGCACTGTGATCTGGGTGTTGTCGATTTCCAGGGGCTAAGAGCGTTAATAATTGATAATAGCTGCGTTCGAGCAGAGGTCACGAGATATCATCTTCAGAGGCTGGGGATCTCTGTTGATATTACTCTGAGTGCAGAGTCTGCTTATCAATATCTATCCAATGCCTCCAACACAAGGTAAGTTTTATTAGTCTTATTCATCTTATGCCGTCATTGAAGGAAAATTTTCATTTGGGTGTCAAACTTGGCTCTTGTATAGCAAGGGACTCTATAGGCCAATTGGAGACTCAATAAATTCTCCTTCAAGGCAAATGAGCGATTAGCATATTTATTTCTACGATCTAATAAATTGTGAGATCCCACATCAGTTGGAGAGGAGAACGAAACATTCCTTATAAGGGTGTGACAACCTCTCCCTAGAAGACACGTTTTAAAACCGTGAGGCTGACGGTGATACGTAATGGGCCGAAGCAGACAATATTTACTAGCGGTGGGCTTAAACTGTTACAAATGGTATCAGAGCTAGACACTGGGCGGTGTGCCANCAACCTCTCCCTAGAAGACACGTTTTAAAACCGTGAGGCTGACGGTGATACGTAATGGGCCGAAGCAGACAATATTTACTAGCGGTGGGCTTAAACTGTTACAAATGGTATCAGAGCTAGACACTGGGCGGTGTGCCAGCGAGGACGTTGGGTCCCCAAAGGGGGTGGATTGTGAGATCCCACATCGGTTGGAGAGGGGAACGAAACATTCCTTATAAGGGTGTGACAATCTCTCCCTAGCAAACGCGTTTTAAAACCGTGAGGCTGACAACAGTACATAACGGACCAAAGCAGACAATATCTGCTAGCGGTGGGTTTAGGCTGTTCCATAAATGATTAATGAGCATATGGCATCATGTAGTTGTTCTATTTAAAGTCGAATTTCGACATTAGAAAATATGTATATCTATATTATTGATATTTTAAGGTTCGGCTAGAAAGGATATATTGTTCGGTATCATGTTCAACTATTACTAATACGCTTTAATTTTCGAAATCAACAGAGCATCAACACAACTGGCCATGATTCTTATAGACAAAGACATTTGGGACAAGAAAGAGGGTCTCAAGTTCCATCTTTTGTTTAAAGAGCATGTGAATGGTCCAAAACTCTTTCTCTTGGCATCCCCCAAAAGCTCCAATGAGCAATATGAACTTAGATCTTCTGGCCATGTAAATAATGTGTTAAGTAAACCTCTTCAGTTAAACGTGTTGGTCAGTTGCTTCCGTGAAGTCTTCGGGATCGAGAAGAGGAATCAAGTAATTATTAAACGACCATCGACTCTTGGAAATCTGCTGAAAGAAAAGCATATCCTGGTTGTGGATGACAATGCTGTAAACAGAAAGGTGGCCGAAGGCGCCCTAAAGAAATATGGAGCTGTTGTAACTTGTGTAGAACGTGGAACGGATGCTGTGGCTCTCCTCAACCCTCCACACAACTTTGATGCTTGCTTCATGGACCTCCAGATGCCTGAGATGGATGGGTAATATCTTCCTGCTGTTTATGAATTTGCTTTATAACTAAGCCATATTGCCTGGGAGTAGTCATAGATATCACATTCTTTGTCATAGCATTGCCAATCGATACTACAATAGGTTGACTTGCTGTAATCATGATGCGTATCGAATATTATATGCAGGTATGAAGCTACAAGACGGGTCCGTGCTGTAGAAAGTGGCGTGAACGCGAAAATTTCATCTGGGGAAGTGTCAAATGAGGATAATAAGGTCCATTGGCACACACCAATATTTGCTATGACGGCAGATTTAATTCAGGCTATGAATGAAGAGTGCGTGAAGTGTGGGATGGATGGTTATGTAGCTAAGCCATTCGAAGAGGAGCAGCTTTATTCGACTGTAGCACGTTTTCTTGAAACTGCTTGACACAATGCTGCACATAGCGGCAATAACCGTTCCTTACCTCTCTGACCCGAAGCTCGTCGCTCTTATGCAAGGATGGATGGCTCCAGATTATGGCTGCCCATCTTCTGACTACTCTATCCAGCTATCGGATGGTGGATGGAGCTAACCTGGTCGTGTCCTTCTCATCTGTTAATTTGTGGTAAGCTTCCATATTTCCTCTACATGTTATTTCTTGATGAGAGGTCACATAATTTCATTCATAACTCTGACTGTTTCTGGGTAGGGTGCCTGTTTATTCAACATCAAATTTGGTTTTGGCCTTCCTTATGAGTTAATTATGAACTGATAAATCTTCCGATCAACGAAATATTCCTTATAAGTGTGTGGAAACCTCTCCCTAGTGGTAGGCTTGGGCTGTTACAAATAGTATCATAGCAGTCACTGGACGGTGCGAGGCATTGGTCGGAGTAAGACTAGACCCTCTCCTTAACAAACGCGTTTTAAAACCATGAGACTAACGGTAATACGTAATAGGCCAAAACAGACAATATCTGTTAGTGGTAGGCTTGGACTATGATACTTTTCAACATGTTTTCAACTGCCTATAGCAGATCAAGGGCAACTCGTCGCTCGAGTTGCCTTTTCTTTTGTGTTATTTTAGGCACTTAAAGACGTTCTCCCATTTGTTCGAAATCATCATTTCATGTTCTTTGAAACTTCTCCATTATTCCTTCACCACCTAAAAGATTTGTTCTTTGTTATTTGTTTCAGGAATGACAACCATGATTAGGTAGTGTTAGCAGTGGGTGTAGGCTGTTGGGGGAAAAGCGAGCAAACGATGGATGATCCATGGATTTGCATTATGCCATGTCCCTCCAATGGCCATAAACTAACAAATGGCTTCCTAGATGGCCCTTGACTGCTTGTCAAGTAAGTGCCTGTCCATTCTTTTTCCATTTGCCAAACAAGAAAGGCTACATTATTTACACTCTTCCTTATCTTGACGTAGGTAGACTCGAACGTTATGATTTGCCGAAATTACTCGTTTATGAACCCTGAAGACTTTTATCTCCTCCGAGATGGCCCTTATCGAATTCCTCCCTCGTCGTGCATTGGAATGATAGAATCTTCACCTTTTTCCGAGCCGACTATGATTGATTCGACATTTTTCACTAGTTGTATGTATCCTGATAGATATAACAAAATACCAAGTATAGACATTTGAAAGAGTATTGTATATTCCCATGTATACAAGAATTTGTCTGCTTACAAATTCTCGAAATGTCTCGTGGAAGGTCGATGGTTTCATTTTGAAGCTATATAAAATTATGTATGTTCTATATGTAAAGGAGATTTGAAAAATTGAGTAAGAAGAGCATTTTTGCTTTTCTTACCGTACATACTTGGTTATATCATATAAAACTATGTATAGTAAATTGAACATGTACTTTTGCACTGTGTATACTCTCTTACTGTATATACTTGTTGAAGTTATCAATATAATCCTTTAGTCAACATTCTTCCTTGCATTTTCTCTCTCTTGTTCTTTGTGTTCATTTAAATCGAGTGTGTGTTGTTGTGTGATCCTAACATCAGCTGCAGCAAAATCCAACCAAACCAACCTTGTCTTAACCCAACCTTCAGAGATTGAAGCACCAGGGTGGATCCCGTTTCTTCAAAGGAGATGTCATGTAATAGCCTAAGTCAATATTACTAGTTGATATTGTCTGTTTTAGCTTGTTACATATGGTCAGCTTCACTGTCCACAACTTTATAAGGAATGTCTTGTTCCTCTCTCCAACTAACGTGGGATCTCACATGCTATCATTACGACTTTGATCTTTCTTTTAGTAAATTGCAAAAGTTACCCGATTATACTATCTAGAAAAATTGGCATCATTGAAGTGGATCATCCTCTTACATTGAACCCATGTGGATGCTATGAAGCATGTTTGTGTGATACTCATTAACTCAAGAGAAAAGAGGTTAAATAACACTACAAAAATATTCAAAGGCTATAAGATTGGATGTCTAAAACAAAGAATCATTCCATTTCCTTCATTTTTTTTTCTATTAACAATGTTGATTCTCAATTAAAATATAAAAAGCAAGAGAATCACTATGTTCCATCATCACCTCGAGTGCCTAAATCTTTATATAGTTCTCCGTTTCATAAATATTTGTGCTTGTTTTCTCGTAATTTTTTTACCACAGTTTTCATCTTTCTTAACAAGCATTCGAAGTCTTAGCCAACAAATTTTAAGAACAGATACAAAACTCTTACCAGTATGAGTTTATTCCAGAAGATTTTCGATCACTTGAGTTTGATCTGTTCGGATTTTTTTTAGTTGTTACCCACTCTAATTAGTTCGAATGATTCTTTCCTCGAGACTTTTTATTTATTTTTATTTCTTTAATTTTGGTGGGAATAACCAAAAAAAAATGGGTCCCACTCTTTACCCAAATTACACAGCAAAGCGTGTAAATATAAAAATTAATGTTTGGAGGTTGATAGCATATTCGCAGACAAGAAAGGAAAAAAAAAAATATATATATATATATATATATATAGACGGGGGCAATAAGACAACGATTACGCACGAACATGTCGTATCACAGTTACAATCGTACTCTTGTGGCAATGAAATAACAATTATGCGACATTTATTCTAATTTAGTGAATAAATAAGCTGTGAGAAATTCAGACTTTGCAGACAATGTCGACGTATGCTTGAAGTTTAAGTCACGCTTGTGAGAAATGTTTTAGAAAAATGTGAGCGAATAAGTATATTTGAAAACAATTTAAAATAATTGAAGAGACTATAAGTAAAGAAAGAAACACGACGACTTAAATAACATATAATTCAAGGGATGCTTGTCCGCAAAGTTCAAATTTCTCACGGCTGACTTGTCTATTAGGTTAGAACAAGTGCAGCACAATTCAGGGGTTGTTTGTCTATGAAGTTCGAATTTCTCACGGCTGACTTGTCCACTAGGTTAAAACAAGTGCAGCACAATCACTGTCTTACTGTCACAAGAGTGAATTTGTCTTATATGGGATGATCATGGGTTTGCAAGTAAGGAATAGATCTCCATTGATATAAGAACTTTTTAGAAACTAAAATTAAAGCCTCAAATAGACAATATCATACCATTGTGAAAGCTCGTGGATTCTAACATTACAATCAATTATATTTTACGGTCGATATTCAAAATCGCTTGAGATTTGTGAGTGTGGTGTGGGGACTCGATAGCAACTACACAGCACACCCCTCTTACAAACAGCATCATTTTGACATTTTCTTTTTTTTTTCCAATTTTCATTAAAATAAAATCAATCTCAAGATATAAATATCTTTATAAATATCTTCTATCATTTTGAGCATAATTCAACTGTAATTAATATTTTTTTTCAGAGATCTGGAGGCACATGTCCTACCAATTTAAATTAAAATAAAAAATAAATATTAAATATTAAATCGAGATATAAAGAGGAAGGAGACATTATTATAGCTTATAGCTCATGAGAATCACGACAATAATAATGAAGGAAATAAAATGATGGAATTTGGATAAGCTCACTTCAAATATCAAAGTAAAAGGTTAATTAAGCTGTCCACGTTTATATGATTATTACCTAATTAAGTACCTTAATCTTATTTTGGAACCTAACCTAATAACTTAAAAACCTATCCACTTCATATAACGACAAAAAAAAAAACACAATTAAATATTTAATTCAATTGTAATTAATATTAATACTTCGTTTCAGATAATTAATCATAAAATTCTTCTTCTAGAAGAAGAATTTTTATTTTTGGAGATGATTATGCGTAAATAATAATAATAATAATAATTAATATTGTATGTAAATTTGGCACGCGAATAAAGTAACGGACAAAAAACAAATAAGAAAATTTGAAAATTCTTGATTTGTTATGTGTTAGGGTCAGATGCATTGAAACCATATATTAAAATTGTCCTGCGTGCGTTGCACGTGACCTCAACATTTTTATTTATTTATTTATTTTTTATATAATTAAACGCATTCCATGAAAAATCAAATCTAAATCATTGATTCCCCCACTTCTTTTTTTCTTTTTCATTTTTGCACATTTGCTTGATGTGACCTTACTTTCTTCTAATTTACCTTTTATTTTATTAAACTCTCGTTCGATTTAATATGATATGACGTAGGTCAATTAAATAATCGTTAAATTATTTTCGTTTCTCTACTTTTGTTTTAACTGATCGGCTTACTTATTTATATAATATCATACTAAGACTATCCGACTGGCTTACTTATTCGTATAATATTGTACGAAAGTGTTGCTTGCAAATTTAATAAGTATGTTAGTCGACGTTCGGGTAATAGTTTGATATAATATTAAAATGTTTTAGAAATATTACAAATAAAGAAACTTATAATAATAATAAAAAAAGAAACTAAATTAATAAATTTTTTATAAATTTCAATAATATCTTTGAACTTTTAAAGTTTCTGAAAAATTAGTTCTTTATTATTAAAATAGCCTTCAACTTTCGATAGTGTTTCAAAAATACCATTATATTTTAAATTTTTTAATTAATATTGTTAATTTTTTAAAAAAATTAAAAAAATATCAATATTATATTTAAAAAATATCCATGAAATTTTAAAAGTAGCATTAATATCTCTCGTCTTTAAAAAAATTCTTATCTCCAAATTTTTAAACTTACTCTTGAAACTTCGTGAATATTTTTTAATCGCATTTCAAATGGTAAAAATATTTTTAAAACTTTTTTTTTTTTGAAGTTTTAAAATATATTTAAGTGTATTAATTAAACTCTTGTATTTTTGAATATTTTTTAAAAGTTTAAAGACTACAGTAATTTTTAGAGGAAATATTAAAGTTTATTTAATTTAATTTTTTTAATTTAATATTAGAAAGTATAATAAAGGTGGGTGTTTATAAGTTAAATTGAAGTAAAAGGCACTACTTCCCACGTCATCTTTTGCCTTTTAAACTAAGCTTCTTCTCTCCTCTTCCGTGTATGCCACTCTCCGGGCCATCCTCTGTAGGCCCCACTAACCCCCCCAACCCTTATTTATTAAACCTTCAATTTCCCTTTTTTTACCACATTGCCATTTCTCGCCCTCTCCTATTAAATAATATACTATATGCTGTGTATTTTTATTTATAACAAAAATATCTCTGTCACACACACATCTTTATTTCCAAAATTGACCTTACCCTATGGTGTGCCTTTTTCCAAGCAAATAATTAAGAGTATGGTCCATGGATAATCTTTTTTCCAAACCCATGGCCACATTTTTTTAAACAATAATTAATAAAATCAGGGGCGAAATTGTAAATTCAAAATAATCACTCCATGCCGTAGGGGCATGGGATGGTCATGCATTTAAAGTCAAATTATTCCCATATATATATATTATAAAAAAATACTACTGCATTATTGAATTTTCTTTGACCAATTTGACTGCTCTTACTTTTTTTTAATTTCTAAATTTAATTCCAACCATTATTATTAATTATTTCCTTTTTTTTTTTTTTTTAATTTTTCATTAATGAGAGTCGAATCTTTATGTAATTATGAATAATTAAGGGTAAAGTTTTGATCTTTAAATTAAATCACAGGCAACTTAGCGGCTTATCCTTAGGGAATAATTTTTGGGGGTAAATCGGTCATTTCACAAACTAGGTGGCAAAACTGGCGATTGCAGTTTCGCAATAATTAAAGGACTTTTGTTCGTCCACTTTGTTAAATAGTTTCCCAGGTGCTCCTCATATCACTCCCCCGTCTTTCTTCTCTCTCTCTAAATGACTGGTTTGAAGTGAACTCTAGCCCGAAGATTCTTCAAGTAAGGTGGGATGAACAATTTGGTTCATTATGAATCACTGAAATTTTAATCACTTAGTTCAATTTATTCATCTTCTGGTAATTGCATGTCTTCGATGCTTTCTCTGTTCTTGGTTTGTGGAATCTGTTCTTCCTTTGTTCTGGGTATTCATGTTTTCATCTCTGATTCACTATTTCTGCAAATGGGTTCCCTCGATCATGCGAATTCGAGCCCTAAATTGGCTACCACTCTGTTTTTCTGCTCTGTTTTCTCTGTAGCATTTTCGCTGAAATGTAAGGGATGGAATTGCTACAATTGTTTCTACTGCTTGTTTGTTTGGAGTTCCTTGTTTTTCGAACTGGGTTTGGATTTTACAGGGATTATTGTATCTGGGTCGGATTAATGGTGGAGATCTTATAGAACAGGATCATGTGTGAATAGTTATTTAGCTCCTCCTGTTTTTATTTATTTATTTTTATGAAGGTGAATGATGATCTGGTGGGGGATAGAGACGAATACGTGGAAAGATATAATCATGAGTCACCGAACTGATTTAAAATATTCCCCTATGCTTTTTAATTTGCTTTTCCTAAGAAAGTAGAAATTTAACCTCAACTTGTTAGAATTTGACGTTTTGGTAACTCTGGTCTCAGTTCATCCTTATGTTGAACTGAGAAACTCTATGGCAGCTTGAATTAGATGGTTTGAGCCTTGGTATTATTTGTTAGGAATCACGACTCTCCATGATGGTATGATAGAGCATAAGCTTTTATGTCTTTGCTTTGTGCTTACCCAAAAGGAAACTATGATCATTGCCTAAATTAGCCAATACGAGACTCCCTCCTCTGGACAATCCTCCTCTCGAACAAAGTATACTATAGAGTCTCCCTCGAGGCCTATAGAACCCTCGAGTAGCCTCCCCTTAATCGAGGCTCCACTCCTTCTTTGGGTACACATAGTAGAGATATATATGGGAATGATTGTTTTGAGTCAATATGTTCTATAATGCTGTTATGTTCTTCGTTTTTTTGATTGAGGATTTAAACCTGTAAACATGAAAGTTTCCTATGGATTACAACCAGGCTGATCTGAGTTCATTTGTGCAGTAGATTTGGATAAAGATTTCGTTAGAGCAAGGATAAAATCAGTCCCATTCAATATACAATTTCTGAAATGCAAGCTTCTCAGCTTCATAGAGATTCACATATGTCGAAGAGGCTATGTTATCAGCCAATTCAAGGAGCGGATACCTACTGTTTCTCCCAATTATGTTCTAGTGCTGGCAACCAAAGAGCTCAGCTCAATGTCGATGACATCGGTGATCGGTACTGCACTCTGGAGTCGTCCTCTGGTAGCCAAGGCTATGCAGCTCACAACTCAACGTCGAATGTCACTTTCTCATCCAATGGGAGCACAATATCGCAACAGGATTCTCGTTCGAATCCCTCTGATCAGCATAATTCCATTGACTATGCATATGGCTCCCCTGTAAGCGGATCCAGCATAACAGATGATCTTAGTGATTTTAGGCACAAATTAAGGGAACTGGAAAGTGTAATGCTTGGCCCTGATTCTGATGTTATTGATAGTTTTGATAGTATCTTCCAGGAGGGAACTGAGAATCCAGAGATGGGAACTTGGGGGCAAGTGATGGATGTTATCACCAAAGGAAGCTTAAAAAAGATTCTAATAGCTTGTGCTAAAGCTGTATCAGATAACGATGTGTTGATGGCGCAATGGCTGATGGATGAATTGCGTAAGATGGTTTCGGTTTGCGGTGAACCGATGCAGCGATTGGGAGCGTATATGCTTGAGGGGCTGGTTGCACGGTTAGCCTCCTCAGGTAGTTGCATCTATAAATCTTTGAGATGCAAGGAACCAGCACGAGCCGAGCTTCTCTCGTATATGCACATTCTTTACGAGGTTTGCCCGTACTTTAAATTCGGATACATGTCAGCCAATGGTGCCATTGCAGAAGCTATGAAAGATGAAGATAGAGTTCACATCATTGATTTCCAAATTTCTCAGGGTACTCAATGGATCACTTTGATTCAAGCTTTTGCAAGCAGGCCTGGTCGACCGCCTCACATTCGTATAACCGGTATAGATGATCCTGCATCGGCTTATGCTCGTGGAGGCGGGCTAGACATCGTTGGTAGGAGGCTTTCCAAGTTAGCAAAATTGTATAATGTGCCATTTGAGTTTCACTCCGCTGCCATTTCTGGCTGTGATGTTCAGCAAAAAAAC
This sequence comes from Cucurbita pepo subsp. pepo, assembly GCF_002806865.2. Taxonomy (NCBI): domain Eukaryota; kingdom Viridiplantae; phylum Streptophyta; class Magnoliopsida; order Cucurbitales; family Cucurbitaceae; genus Cucurbita; species Cucurbita pepo. The sequence continues at coordinate 5,493,261 of NC_036653.1, forward strand.
TTAAGCATTCGACGAGGGGAGGCTTTAGCAGTGAATTTCGCGTTCATGCTACACCATATGCCAGACGAGAGCGTAAGCACCGAAAATCACCGAGATAGACTATTGAGGCTGGTTAAGGGTCTGTCCCCAAAGGTAGTGACAGTCGTCGAACAAGAATCCAACACGAACACCGCTGCATTCTATCCCCGGTTCATCGAAACGCTGGATTACTACAACGCCATGTTTGAATCAATCGACGTTACTCTTCCAAGACAACACAAGGAGCGAATTAACATCGAGCAGCATTGTCTAGCAAGGGAAGTTGTGAACATACTAGCATGCGAAGGGGCCGAAAGAGTGGAACGACACGAGCTACTCGGAAAATGGAGACTCCGATTCGCAATGGCAGGATTTACAGCTTACCCATTAAGCTCTTTGGTTAATGCTACCATAAAAACGTTATTAGATAACTATTCTAACAGGTATAGGATTGAAGAGAGAGAAGGGGCTCTGTATCTAGGCTGGATGGATAGGGATTTGGTCGCTTCCTGTGCATGGAAGTGAAAATGTAGCCACAAAATGAAGAACTTTCCCTGCTTATTATGCATATCCAAACACAACCATTACTTGTTCCAAATATTTAATATCACGATTCAGCGAGTAAGTAATCTCTTAATTAATTGAGCTATGTTTACGTCCTCAATTTCAAACATGTGAAGGAATCAAATTTGAAGTTCATAAGGCAAGCAATGAAGGCAAAAGAGGTAAAGGGCAGGCTGCCTGAGGCCGACACGTCCTTTCTCATGACTAACATGGCCAAAGATTCAGTGTCTCAAATTCATGGCCACGAGCAATCCATGCACTCAACTTCCTCTCTACATGTGAATCCTTTTAATTTGATAATTTCTATGTTTTTTTTTTTTTTTTTTTTTTTTTTTTTTTTTTTTNGGAACAAAGCAGCCACGAAGTCTTACATAGATTTTAAGTTCTAAACCAAACCAAATAATAGGGCTCCTTCGTAGTAGAATGTGTTGTCTCTGTTACTATTTTGAAAATATGATTTTTCGGCGCACATAAATAATGAAATAAATATATATTTAGAAAAAAATGACTAATAAACCAAAATTTGTCAATTTGAAATGTAAAAGAAAAATGAATCTTAATTTTAAAATTATCCATATGAAATTCTTGCACATTAAGAAAATAATAGCCATTATATATGGAAGGAAACTGGGAGTGGAAACGACAAGATGTCAAAACTACGTCGTTTTTGGCATTTTGATCTGTATTACGCGCTTACGTATAAAACCAGAAATGTCCTGCCGCCTCGACCCGACGCAAGAAAAACCAACTGAACGGAACAGAGAGAGAGAGAGAGAGAGAGAGTTCTTTTTTTCTCGCTCCGTTTCTTCGGAGATTTTCTGTCCGGCATCACCACCAAGGTATTGTCTCTCCTTTTCTTGTTTTGTTCCTCTTTCAAGTGTAGAGTTGCTGATGTTAATGCTGTATTTTTCATGTTAATTATTGGCATAGATTTTGTGTTTGAGAATTTTCATTTTCTGTAGTCGAGTTGATCTTTGATTTTCTTCTGCTTTATCTGAATCTATGATTTTTGTTGCATGAACCGTAAAACCTCTAATCAACCTTTTCAAACTTCTTGAAATGGTTTCCTTGAGAAATTTCTGGTTTCTAGCTCGTTGGACTTTAGGATTGTCGTTACTTTTGTCTCTTGAAGTGCGCTTGATTTGTTCGTAGTAATTAATGAGTATTTTTGTTGCTGAAAGCTATGGTTATCATTTTAAATATTGTTTTTGTCGTAATTTTAAATTAACAACAAAGTAGTCAATGTAGACAATGGCAATGGTAAGCTTCTGTACTTCTGTTTTGTTAATGATCTTAAGATATTTATTTGATATTATTGGATTAAATTGAAGCTGGGGTTTAGCTGTACCGAGAATCAAGGTTATTGTATGTGAGGAGTATACTCTGCGCATTCCTTTTGAGATTCAGCCGCCAGCTCTAAATTTATCTGGTTGGCTTCATATTCAGCTTGGATCGTTTTTTTTTCTTTTTCTAAACTGCCTCTTGGATCTTGATCTATGCCAAGTCCAGTGGACTGCAACTGTAATTTTCTATCTTATTTGCTCAATTTACTTATATTTTGGAACTCATTACAGATGCCAGATGAAAATTCAATTCCATTTGATCGAGATGCAGAGCCTTTTGTTGAGGTCGATCCAACTGGAAGGTTTGGACGATACAATGATCTTCTTGGGTCTGGAGCAGTGAAGAAAGTTTATAGAGCATTTGATCAGGAGGAAGGAATTGAGGTTGCTTGGAATCAGGTTCGATTGAGAAATTTTAGTGGGGATCCAATGTTCATTAACCGCTTGAGATCTGAGGTTCAGCTGCTGAGCACGTTAAACAACAAGTATATAATTGTTTGTTACAGTGTTTGGAATGATGATGAGCATAATACGTTGAATTTCATTACCGAGGTGTGCACATCAGGAAATCTGAGGGAATATCGTAAGAAACATCGACATGTGTCAATTAAGGCCTTGAAGAAGTGGTCAAAACAGGTACTCGAGGGATTGGATTATCTTCATACTCACGAACCTTGCATTATTCACAGGGACCTCAACTGCAGTAACATATTTGTCAATGGTAACATTGGGCAGGTATTTGCTTCACTCTTGATAGTGCTAGTTTTCTCTCTTTTTGACCTAAGGTGAAATTTGCAGATGACTTTTCTTTTTTCAGTTCTTATATTCTTGATCATTATTTTAGGTGCAATGTCAACTTTCCTTCCGTGGAGATTATAAGAAATGCCGATGATTTTGTGACTTTCTTACCGTAATCTTTTTAAAAATTGACTGAGCTGCTTGAATAACAGTTCATATGCTAGACATGGTTGTCTCTTGGCTTTGTATTGATTAAAAGGTGAAATAAAACTGAGGTTATGATCAATTAGTTCACATCTCATAGTAATATAGTGTGGTACCTAAGCGAAGGAGATGGTATATAAATGAACGAAGACCATATCCAAATGAGAGCAATTTTAAAGATAGGATAGTTAAGAAAACTTAAAAAATTGAAAGTTGCTCCTATACTAATAAGGTACACTTTCTTTAACGGTAGCTCAATCATAGAAACTTCATGATTGAGCGTAATTTGCTTGGAGCAATTCTATATTGGTGACTCCGTTCCTAAGATGCATGTGAATGAAAACAAAACATATTGGAAACATTTGTATTGGTCTGTGGGGATAGTATTCACTCATAGAAATTAAGAATAAGTAACGTGAATATGTCATGGAGATGCAAGAGAATGTTGGGGCTATCGAGAGCTGAATCTGAATTCTAAGCATAGGTCGGTACACGGAGGCTGTGATCACAGCATAGAAAAACTGCAGATAGGGGAAATGAGTTGCTCCACTCTTTTTTTCTCTTATTCACAAGAATATGTGCGGTTAGAGAAATTCTTCTAGAACAGTATTTCTGGATCCAAGTATCAAACACTGAATCTCAACCTTGTTTGCCAATTTGTATGATTCCCAATATTTGACTAAACCACAAGTATCCAATTGTCCATCCTCTCATTAACTTGTGTACCTCTATGATGTTGAAGCGTTATTACATCGTCTCCTTTGTACAGGTTAAAATAGGCGATCTAGGTCTTGCAGCTATAGTTGGCAGGAGTCATGCTGCACATTCAATCATAGGAACACCAGAGTATATGGCACCAGAGCTGTATGAAGAAGACTACACAGAGATGGTGGATATATACTCCTTTGCGATGTGTTTGCTCGAGATGGTTACAATGGAGATACCATACAGTGAGTGTGATAGTGTTGCGAAAATATTCAGGAAGGTGACAACTGGAATAAAACCCCAAGCATTAGACAAAGTGGCTAATGATGAAGTGAGGGCTTTCATTGAGAAGTGCATTGCACAACCAAGAGCAAGGCCTTCCGCTTCCGAACTTCTCAAGGATCCCTTCTTTGACGAAGTTGGGGATGAAGATTCTGAGCAGTCTTAATAAAGGGGAAGCATACTTTCTAATTGGCCAGCATTTAACAGTGTTTCCTCTGCCTGTGCTACTACAGACTGAGCAACATGAAAACTACAAGTATATGATTCTCTTTTACCTACTGCATTTCAGTTTCGGCCATTTCTGTAATTGATTTCTTATCACTGGATTTCTAGTTCAATGACTTGGTATCTATGCAATGAAATCTTCTATTATCAACTTGGGTTGGAGTTCTAGTTTCCCTTATAGCCATTCCTGGAAATAATCTATTTTGACAAGGACTATGAACGAACTTGGTGCATCTTCCAGAAGAGAAATATGTTAGTATATAATATTGGACGAATGAGGTTACAAACCCTTTTCCCACAAACAGAAAAAGGGGTTTCATATAGCATGTAGCTAGCGCCAGCTGTTTGATGGAAACATATGGAAATACACAGGCGAAAGCAAAGCATTTTGTCTAGACAATTGAGATAAGTTGCAGATTTTAGATAAGTGAAGGAAGTGCCTCTAGATTAGAGCCTGTTCTAAGAGCACGAGATCCCAGAATATTCTTGGAAGATTGTATGACTTCTTGTCCATTGGCATAGTGGTGGCGGCACACCGGCATATAGACATCAGCCCCAGCGATAAGCTCGGTCCTTGTCTCCTCTGTCTTTCTCAAGGTAAAGAAGGCTCTTTTACCACAAAGTTCACATCTAGCTGTCAACTTAGTTACTGTGTCAGCCAGAGGTACTACATCAAGCACTGAACCAAATCTCCTCCTGCCAAAACCATGGAAGAATAACCACTTTAGTATTGGAAAGATCCATGATTTCGCATCTGGGTGGCACAATTTTCAAGTTACCCAACAGCTCAGATGCAAGAAATTATGTGAATGCAGAATTGTCATATATACAGAGAAAGACAGAGAGAGATCTGAGTGGGACCTGAGGTAATCTCCATCTAAGCCAGCAACGATAATGATTTTGCCATCTTTATCAGCAACATCGCAGCAAAAATCATAGAGATCATCGAAAAATTGAGCTTCATCAACACCAATCACATCCAGCTGCCGGTATTATTGGGGGTTTAGATAAATAAGATTTGCCAAACAAATAGTAATGCCAAAGAATGTTCTTCGAAGAGGAATACCTTGTTATAAGCATCTTCTCCAAATTTCTGTCGGAAAGACGAAAGATCTGGCAGTGCCCAGCATGGAAATTTGGCCCCATCATGTGTTACTACCGAATCAATAGCGTACCTTGTGTCCTTGCTTGACTTGATCATCACCACATTCCTACAGAGCAGATACGAGAGTTCATAGAATTCCAAGTTGAGATTTTAATGAAGGTTTTCGATCTGTTTGCAGGCCGTAAGAATAGACTTTATCTTTACCTGCCACTGCTGCTCTCAGCTTTGATCCGACGGAGTAGAGCGGTGGTTTTTCCGGCAAACATAGGACCGATGATCACATGGACTTCGCCTGCGACGCGGTGTGGAGATCCTGCACTGACGGCGCCACCATCGGTGGAGGTCAATGAAAATGAATTCCTCAAGGACTCCATGGAGCAGATTGGAGACGAAAAAGCAAATAGGACAGAATTTGAATCGAAATCGGAGGCGCAATTGAAGGAGACTGAAGCGATGTGTGTAAAGATCTGATCCCGCTCCTCAAAATATATAGGAACCAAATTGCAGTCGTGGGTTTGAATTTTTGGGTCGTGAAATTTTGGAGGGAATGTTAAAGAGATTGGATTTGGAGGGAAACTTCTCCCCGGAAGTTTTGACCTTTTAATAAGGTTGGCTTCCGGTAAAGAATATGTTTAAAAAAAAAAAAAAAAAAAAAACTGAAGATTTTGTCAAATTTGGTAATGGGCTTATGATTTCATGTAATTTAAATCGGCCCCACAGAAAAATTTAAACTTTTTTTAGTACAAACATAAATTAAATGACTAATTTTCTTCGAAAATAAAGACAAATTATTCTCATTTATTTTTGGGTCATAGTTTTCACATTATCCTCATAAATTAATTTAATAATTTCTCTGGAAAAAAAGGTAATTAAAATTTTGATAAGTATTTGCATGTGATTCACCTAAGCCATCATCACCATCCCAGCTAATGGCAAGCTGGAGGAGACCAACCCCCACTAATCAAGTCAAGTCCTGTTAAATGTGTAAAGTAAACTTTGCTATCAAATATAGATGGCAAAAGATGACCCTTTTAATTGGGTCACCTATGGGAGAATAGCTTATGCAAAAGGGTATTTTGGGTATCGAATGAAAATTAGGATAACAACCCAAGTCACAATGTTGTGGATACGAATATGTGCACCTATTTTGTACCTACTTTAGTATATTTTATATTTTAATGGTGTTTGAAAATGTGTTACTAGTCAGATTAATATATTTGAATCTATCCAACACATTTTCAACCCTAACTTTAATTTATTTTATTTGATGGTCAAATTTTCATAATTTGACGTTATATTGGATAGTCACGACAGCTAATCTAAATTAATGGGTTGGATGTATTTTTACTTAAGTTAATACTTTGGCCAAGGTCTGGTTCAAAAGTGTGACGAGAGCCCAGCCTGGGGGGACAGAAAGGAGAGAGTGCTTACCTCTTTGTTTTGTAAACTGGTCGTTTGAGGATCTGATCAGACCTAGGACATGCGAGAGCTCAACCTAGGAGGAGGGAAAGGACAGAGAGATAAAGCAATATAGTATGTTCGAAAAGCGCATCTCCCATTATATACCGGATATCTCATACCCACTTAGTTTACCCATTAGCCGATTATTTGAGCTAATGTGGATGAGCTAACCTCCAATGATGTAACCGAGACTCGACTCCTTTTTCTTTTAGAGTCTTAGTCATTTTTTACTGTGCCTTTGAGGAGCCTTGACTCCTTTTTCTTTTGGAGTCATTTGTTCGACATTTGAAGATCCAATTGAGATAGCTAAGTTTAGGGCATGACTCTAATACCATGTTAGTTGAACAACTGTCGATCATGGTATGATATTGCCCATTTTGAGTATAAGCTCTCCTGGCTTTGCTTTGAGCTTCCCAAAAGGCCGCATACCAATGGAGATAGTATTCTTTCATTATAAACCCATGATTATTCCTTAAATTAACCGACGTGGGATTGTCATCCAACAGGTTAGACGTTTAGTGTCATTCAACCTCGTGATTGACCTTACTCGTGGTGTGATTGAATCTCAAACAAATAATATTGCATATTCAATCAATAAACTAATCTGAATCTTACCTTCGGTAATATTCTTTATCATACAATTTATCAATTAAGAGCTGACCTAAGCCGAGACACGATTTATTACCACATTTTTTTCATCCATATAAAAAAAGAGCATTAAATAAATAAAAAGATATTTTATAATAAACATAAATAATATGTTTGCAATATTTTGAAAATATTATCATAAATTAAGGCTCCATTTATTTAGTTATTAATGAATAAAATAGATTTTGATGCATAGATGACATTATGCACCCATGTTTTAATTTTTATATTGATTTATTTTTCTCCTCCTCCCATAAAAGTTTATAGCAAGATCAAAATAAATAAAATAAAAAAGAAAATTATAAAATCAAAAGGAAGAGAAAATGTTCATCTTCCATTCACAAGTTCTTATACATTTCTCACGTTAGACATCTTCAAGCTTCTGTTTTTCACGTTCTCTTGGCAGTGTACAGTTTGTTTAAACATAAATAGAATTTCCCGATCTGCTTCCTAACTGAATTTGCTTTACATAATCAATTGGACACAATCCAGAGGCTTAAGGAAAGTTGCGGACAAATCTTACAGGGAAGCTCAAGATGTCTGTCCTAATCATCGTGCTTCCTCTCAGATCTTAGCTCGGCAAGATTTGGCTCTCTGGTTCTTCGCTAATCGGTCGGTTTTATGGAAATCTGGACTTTGTTTTTCGATCTTGTAAGAAATTGAATCAAGTTTGGATCCCGGTAATCCTTCTTTTTGATTCAAATGCTTTCTGGGTTTTCTCAGGTTTGTTGAAATTTTGTCGAGCAATTGATCGACGATGGATCCAGTGTTCCCAAATTGATTTTTCCAATATCTCTTCCTTTGAGATATATACATTTCCTGGATTGCCTCTCGATTCAAATAAGGTACTGCTTCTGTTATTGATTTGTTATTCACCCGCATTTGATTCCATTTCCTTCTTCTCTTTCAGCTCCAAGATGTTACAGATTACATTTCTTCACCTTAGGTTCACACACCGATCTTCTACTATAATGAATCGCCATAGCTGATTTTGTCCCCCTTTTTCCGTTGTTCATCCGGTAAAATACGGTCATGGAATTCGATCCCCAGTACATTATTACGAGTTTAAAATTCTGTTGTTTTTCTTCATCTGAATCGAGTAGAAATGGATACATGTTATCTGCATTTGATGGTTTTTGAACATCTGAACGATGTGGCTTTTGTTGCTGTGGTTTATAGGAAAAGGAAAATGCAAACTGATAGTGGCAAATTATTTGTTGGTGGGATATCTTGGGATACTGATGAAGACCGGCTTAAAGAGTACTTCAGTGCCTTTGGGGAGGTTGTAGAAGCTGTCATTATGAAGGATCGGACTACAGGTCGAGGTCGAGGCTTCGGCTTCATAGTTTTTGCTGATCCAAGTGTTGCAGATAGAGTTATAAGGGAGAAGCATAATATTGATGGAAGAATGGTGAGTTTTTAACCTGAATGTGTATCATATGACTTGCAGAGACAGCTCATTTTTTGTTAGCTTATGAATCAAAATGTTTTGTAGTTCTTATTTTCTTCCTTAAGTGAAATTTCTAATTTCCTGATTAGTTTTTCAGCTTGAATTCAATCAAATAGTCTGCATTTGTCATTTTAATGCTATTTAAACTCGATCTTCATTCCCAGGTTGAGGCAAAAAGGGCTGTTCCTAGAAATGACCAGAACATTGTAGGTAGAACCAGTGGTAGCATTAATGTTTCTCCTGGTCCTGGACGAACTAGAAAGATATTTGTTGGGGGCTTAGCATCTACTGTTACAGAGAGTGAATTCAAGAATTATTTTGATCAATTCGGAACAATTACAGATGTTGTGGTGATGTATGACCACAATACTCTTCGACCCAGAGGTTTCGGGTTTATTACATATGATTCGGAAGAAGCGGTCGAGAAAGTTCTTATCAAGACTTTCCATGAATTGAATGGAAAAATGGTTGAAGTCAAGCGTGCAGTTCCAAAAGAGTTGTCACCAGGCCCAAGCCGAAGTCCACTTGGTGGATACAATTATGGTCAGAGTAGGGTCAATAGCTTCCTTAATGGTTATACTCAGGGGTATAGTTCAAGTACAATTGGAGGTTATGGGGTTAGAATGGATGGTAGATTTAGTCCAGTTTCTAGTGGTCGAAGTGTATTCACTCCGTTCAGTTCGGGTTATGGAATGGGCGTGAACTTTGAGATTGGCTTGAATCCAGGGTACGGGGGAAGTTCCAATTTTACCAATAATCTCAATTATGGACGGGGACTGAGCCCGTATTATACTGGTAATTCGGATAGATTTGGCAATATAGGGTATGAGAGTGGCAATGGAGGAAACTCATCCTTCTTCAGCTCAGCAACTCAAAACTTGTGGGGAAGTGGAGGGCTCAACAATGGAACAAACTCTGCCAACTCCAATGCTCATTTGGGATCAGCAAGCGTTGGCGGCGGCATTGGGGGAACTGCATTTGCCAATTCTGGAGTTAACTGGGGTAGCTCCGGAATCTTGTCTCAAGGTGGAGGAAACAATGTTTTTAGTAACTCTGGGAATCATAATTATGGAGGTATTGACAGTAGTTATAGTATAGGAGCTGGAGGATATGGGAGGAACAGTGGTACTGTTTTGCCTCCAACATCATCATTTCCTACCTCAACTGTCGGTTTTGACGGGCCTTTTGCAGATTTCTACAATGCCAGTTATGGCGATCTCACGTGGCGATCTTCCAATTTTGAAAGAGACGTCTCTGGACCCTTTGGTTATGGACTCGGCAATGCTGCTTCTGATGTCTCATCCAGAAGCTCTCCTGGTTTTATTGGTGGTCATAGTGTTAATAGGAGGCAGTCAAACAGAGGTTAGAGCCACTGTTTCAAAATTTATATAATGCTTCATTATTTGTTTCAGCAGTATCTCCCGGTTTATCTCATCAAGAATTTTATTTTTCAAATGCTCAGATTATGAACATCCAAATGTAGATTTATATTTCTTTGATCTTGCAGAAAGCTGTTTCAATTCTGCACTTGATGGTTTAGATATTAGCTCTTTTAGATACCAGATTTAGATACTATACATGAATGATTTGAGTTACCAACCGAACAAACTTATATCGTTAAGTGGGCTGCCCCATATATACATTTTCTGGGAAAGATATATGTTCAGTATGTTCGTATAGCCGAAAAGTAACATGGTTATATTGTAAGAATGTTTAGAGATAGGTCCCAATGAACCTTATTACGAATGCCAACAAGAATAGCTTATATAGTCATACCGATTGAAGTTATTGAGTTATCTAGATGAAGGGCATTCAAATTTCAAACTGTCATTGATCTCTCTCATTGTCACTCCCTTGCATTTGGTGATTGATTTTTGTTCGTCCTGTTACAGGACTGTAACCTCTTCGTGTTTACGTGCACATATATGCTTGCAAGCCTGCAATTGTGCAGCTCACTCATTCTATCTTGACAAGCTCAAGCATTTGACTAATTCTAGGACATTGTAAATGCATAACAACCTCATGGTTGAATCCTCGTCTTTGATACACTAAAAAACATGGCTGTTGCTGTTTCTTTCTATGCTCATTATCACTCAGAGTCAGAACTACTTGTGAAATTATGCATTTAGTATGTCCTAAACTATATCCCGTTTCATTTAATCATGTAATCATTCGGACATCGATTAAATTTAGTACAGCCTTTTTGAATGCTTTGCTTAACTAGTGTGAACCAAAATCACGAAATGCTATCAGATTATCTCTGATGTGGTATTAAGTTTAGGATATAAGTGCTGTTAGCAAGTCGCACGACAGCGTTATGTATCATTCTGTGCTAAATGATCTCGTCGTCGCATTGTTCTTCTTCCTCCTTTTATCTGTTGTAGTTTTCTGGTGAAAAATAGTGTTGATACTGAGTATCCTCCTCGTTTTTTGGTTCAGGAAACACTACCTAGGAACGATCGGATATGTCAACATAGTAGATGAAGATAATTGGTGAAGAACGTGAAGTTGCAGATAATCAAATAGAATATTCAGTTGAATTACCCAACAAAAAAAGGGGGAAAAAGAAGAATTATCTATAAAGCTAACTGAGTGCCGATGCTGAAAACCAAGCTTAGAGGTATTTAGCCACTTGGGATTTTGTGTTCAGGTTTGAGTTTTGATTAGAAAATTTTCTTTCTTTTTTTGTTTTTTTTTTTTCTTTCATATATTTGAGTGAGATGTAAAATCAGATTGCGGCAGTATAGCAAAATACGTATCATCATGCATCTTCAGTGAGATGGGGATCCACAAAGTTATTATAGACTATGCCTTGTTTTTTTTTTAAGGTCACCCTTTTTTTAATTTTCAAGTTCATCATAATTGTAGCAGTGATGCCTGAGGCAAAGTTGTGAGCTTTGTTTAGGAATGCTGTTTGTCCCATCATTTTGGTTTGTTTTTTTTTTTTTTTTTTTTTTTTTTTTTTTTTTTTTTTNATTGTATCAGAGTTCCTCTTTTTGTTGAATTGTTAGTGTGAAAAAACATTCAAGGGATATCCATCTAGGCTCCCTGTGAATAAATAACCACAAATTCTTCGTCTTTTCTCTTCTCTCTTTTCGGGTTAGCTTTCGTATCGACATGAAATTCTTGTTTGATGTTTTTAGCTTCTGCTTTGATCGTATAGCCGAGCCGAAAATATGCCTAAAACTTTATATGTTGCACTGTCAAACCCTGTAATTTTTTAAGGTGGAAGAGGAACAGTCTCAGATTCGTCCCCTTTTTTGTGGGGCTCCTTTTCTATTCTTTTCTTTTCTTCCCAGATCAATCTGTTCATACATTTTCAGTCATTTTATCAATAGTTTCTTTTAAAAGAGGAAATATCTTTGGAATCTGCAAAGCATGCACTGTCGTTTGGTATAGCTCTCGAGTCGATTCATTGACTTTTACATTTGCATCGTGCTTGTGATAAAGTCTTTATTCTTTGGCTTTCCATTATGTCGTTACAAAACTGGCTATAAGGTCCTGCAGTTGAAAAGTCGTTCCAAACAAGTCCTAAGAAGGGGTAAAGATTGTCATATTCATATAATTCGCTCTATAACGAAGAACAAGAACAGGATATGTATTCTTATAAGTCTACTTTGTGGGTTCCTAATTGAATTCCAATAAGAAACCATGAGACTAAAAATTGAAAGATTTGACAGGTGAAAGACTCAAAATCTGACCCTCATTGTCACCACAACTTTACATCTGATTCTTTTATGCTTTCTCCTTTGGAAATTGAATGAGTAAAAGTGGAAAAGAGTATCAAAGTGGCCCTAAAAAAGTTAGAAACAAAGGCCAAAAAAGGGGATGTTAGAACATTTTGCTTTTCTTCTACTTTTTTTTTGCCATTTCTTCCCTTCTAAAAAGTTTACATTTCTGATATTTAGTTTGATGTGACTTTTTTCAAAGTATTGTATCATTTACCCAAAACTTCTACCACTTGTTTTATTCCACTTCTTACGAAGAAAAGAACTTAAATCAATAATAAAGTTGTCATTTAGTTCCGAATTCAAATATCTTATACAAGGCAATTTAGCTCATAATTCAAATATATTTTAAGGGTTGAAAAGACGGGAGAAACAAAATAATTATCAAACGAGATCTTAAATAAAACGAACCCAAAAGTTCGATGACGAAAATAGTATTTTGAGTTATAGATATGGTACTAAAATTTTTGAAATTTTATATCTTCAACTTCAAGAGATGGGCTTACGAAGAGATCGGGCCGTTCTGCTTGAATACGGAAAGCCCAATAAGGTAATATAGAAAGCCCAATAAGAGAGTGGGCCGTCCTGCTTGATAATGGAAAGCCCAATGCAGCTTTTAAATATCAGTGCTTTTAATTTATATACTTTTAAATATTAATGTATTTTTCATGAATCTTAAAATAATCACTATTATTAAATTCTTGTTGATTTTTTTACAAAAAAAATTTTGTCTCACCCTCCATAAATTTAATAAATATATTCCCGTATAAATATTAAAATCCACATCTAATTGTTATGATAAGATAATTATATTGTGACGGTCTCATTCAAATAATGCTGAATTTTTAACTTTTTACGATCAAATTGCTCCCACGATCTTATTAAAAGCACTAGCCTACCATCCACATTTAAATTCTATTATTCATTCATTGGGGGAAATTTCCAAAAAAAAAAAAAAAAAAAAAAAAAAAAAAAAAAAAAAAAAAANTATTCCCACTGTCATTATCAGTTCCAGCTTCCATGAATATAAAGAGGGGAAAAAATTCATGAAAATATTAAAATAATAATTTGATGTGTACTTTAGGAATTATTTATTTATATTCAGAAATCGTGTATTTGAAGCAAAAGTCGAGCGCTTAGTACCTCCGAAAGGAGCTTCCATTAAAGCTGCTTTTATAATATATATATATGTCGCACAAACATTGGGAGATATTAAAGCACCTCATCATCCATCTTTAATCACTTTAAACTATACTTAATTACACATTAATTTGATTGATGGGTCTCTCAAATTATGCCATTCTACTTTAATCGAAGTATAAATGCCTTAAATACGGTATCAACCCAAACACACTAACATATATTGTATTTTTTGGACATTCTCTCTCGGACATTTCCTCTCTAATTGATTTGAGATCTTAATATTTAAAAATTGTTAGGTGATTAGTAGTTTACGTGCAAGATTCTTCCTCATTGCTCTTGAAAAATAGTTTCTTTTTGTAGTAAAAACTAAAAGTATGGGTTTATTTAGAGGAAAAAGAATCAAAAGAAAACAAAGAAGGTAAAGGTAAGGCATGGAGATTGGTACTAGGAGATTGGTACTAGGAAAGCCATTGATACGTTCTTGTACTTGTTCTATTGAGAAACAGAGAGAAAACAGAGAGTTACTGATATTCTTGGGAAAAGAGCAACTTTTTTTTTTTTATTTTTTATAATTTAATTTATGGGATTGGGATCTGGGTCGTCTGAAAACAATACAAGAACAGATTAGAAACAGACACTGAATCAAATTTAACTAAAAAAAAGAAAAACCCAAGTGATTATTTTCACCTAAAACCCAAATAAAAGCTAAAGTTTTGATTTTTTTTGATTTTTTGTTGTTGTTTTGAGTGTTGTTCTGTTTCTACATCAACATGGCGTAACGCATGCCGTCGCTTACCATAAGGTGATTGGTCTCGGAAATGGTGGAGGCAAAATAGTGATCGGTGGAGAGCCAGAAGGTGTCGGCGGAGGAGTGAACGGGTGGTGGAGCGAAGCAAGAGAGAATAGAGAAAGGGGCACGAATGATGCTGAAGACGGCAGAGAAGGTGCGGTGAGCAGCAGGGCGGCGGCGGTGGTGGTGGTGATTGGCGACGGCGTAGATGGGGAATTCAGTTGTAGTGAACATGCTCTCATCGGCGACGCGGTGGCTGTTAGTGAAGTTGTGGAGGGTAGGGCGAAGAGCTGCGATGAGGCGCCACATGACGATGATGATGATGATGATAATGAGGGAAATTGGAGGATTAAATTAATGGGGTTTTGGCGTGGCACCAACTTAATTTGAAGAAAGTGAAAGGGAGAAGATGGGATGGGAGTGTTTTTGGTGGGCTATTGAGGATGGGACTTTCCATTTCATAATCCCCTAAATTCTCAACTTGGGACTTCTTTTTTATTCACTTTTTACTCCTCCTACTTCCCCTACTCTCTCCTCTACGCTTCTCGCTCTCTTTTAAACGCTATTAGTACGACCTACTTTTCCTGTTTGAACACGGTTTGGAACCAAACTTCTCCGGATGAAAATAGATGGGTTGATTCAGGTGAGATCTACTGTAGATCCAACTTTCTATTCACTTGTGGGATCTGGGTGTACTGGGGGACCATCTTGGCTCCTCTCTTCCTGAGAATCCATACATCCCTTATCAGTAGATGGACAGTTATCTCTTGAGCATAGGTTTAGGTTTGACCTCAATGGGAAAATAAAATGGAGCACCTAACCACGTATCTTCACAGACCAAGAATTATGAGATTGCCCCTTTCATTCTAAGGTGACAAAGGGATCGTACCATTCGAGCTTTTTTTTTTTCATGTTTTTCTTGGAGGTTTGGAGAAAGCTCCAATTAATAGGATTTTCTTAATCCTCCCTTCTTGAAAGTGAAAGGAAGAACATGAAATTCTTTTTCCTTTCTTTTGCAGGGAGTCAACCGTAACTCAGGATCAATTAGGTTCGAACGTGAACCAACCCTGTTTAGAGCCTAATTAGACTCTAGAGAAGTTGAATCAGGGGACTCACATGGTCACCATAATCAATAACCCGAATCAACCCAAACTCATGGTCAACTGAGTTCGAACCCGAACCAACCCTACCCAGAGCCCATTTAGACTCTCGAGAAGCCAAACTAAGGGATAAAAGCTCACATGGTCACCTTGGTTCAATCTCATCTTATGATCAGGATTACTGTGATAAGTATTATATCCTAAATTTATCGGACGAAGTAGTCTTGACCATATTTATTGTTCAGGATATTTAGCCTTCCATTACAGTTAAACATACTTATCATATCCTTCCATTTATTGCTCTTTCCATTTCCGTTGTAGTCTATTTGATTACGTAAATAATTATAAATAAAAAACTTTCACCGTCATTTAGGTGAGGTGGTTTTAGCAAATATCGTCATGGTATTAGCAGCCCCGATCTTTTCTTGTCCATGGTTTCTTAATCGACTTCTCACCTTCTCCCTTTCAATACTCTAATCCATATGATCATCATCAAGCTTCGTTCATCCAATCATCTTATTTGGAAAAGCCAACTTCTTTTTATTCTTGAAAGTCGAGACATACCGTCCATGTTGTTAGAACCTGTGTGTATATATATATTATTAGAGTATAAAAGTTGATAATTTAAGGTGGTGGGTAAGTGAGTTGCAGGGATGTATCTGTGTCCTTCACGAGTGTGCGTATATATTTCTTTGTTTTGTCTCTCGTAAGTGACGTTTGTGGAGCCTATAAATATGCCATGCCCGTTTTCCGACAAAACAGTCGGGTCGGGTGGCAGCTTTTATGCAAATCCGGCCGTCCATTGGGAGGAGCCATTCGGAGAAGATAAGGAAGGCCGTTGATTTAATTAAGGGGAACAAAAAGCAAGACCCCGGAATGATGGGTGTTAGAAAACAGGACAGCAGTGCACATGAGTGGGCCCCGCATGCGTTAAAAAAAGTGGAATTGATGCCTAATTGATTGACGACTCAGCACGGACCTATTCTTATTTCTTCCCTCTCCTTATTTCCCACTTTCTTTTTTCTTTTTCTTTTTCTCGCTCTCTTTTTATTCAAAATTACATGTTTACCCCATCCTTTTCATCTTTTTTTATTTTCATTTTACTCCCTTAACTTTGTGATTTCTCACTTTTATCTTCCTAACTGTTAAATATTTAACGGTCACATGATAAATATTTAATATTTGAATTTTATGAAATTTTAGTTATGGATATAACATATTTTGTTTATATTTAATCTTAAAAAAACAGCTAGGGTGAATGTGAGATCCCACATTAGTTGGAGAGAACGAAACATTACTTATACAAGTGTGGAAATCTCTCCATAACAAATATGTTTTTAAATCGTGAGGCTGATGGTGATACGTAATGGGTCAAAGCGGACATTATTTGCTAGTGGTAAGCTTGAGCTGTTACTAATGGTATTAGAGTCAAACACTAAGCAGTGTGCTAGCTCTGTTACTCATGGTATTAGAACCAGACACCGAGCAATGTGTCAGCGTTGTTACAAATGATATCAAAGCCAGACACAGAGCAGTGTGTCAATGTTGTTACAAATAGTATTAGAGCCAGACACTGAGCAGTGGGTCAGCGAGGAAGCTGGGCACTGAAGGGGAATGAGTTGTGAGATCCCACGTTAATTGGAGAGGAGAATAAAGCATTTCTTACAAGGGTGTAGAAACCTAAGTGGTGTGCCAGCGAGGATGTTGGCCCCTAAGGAAGGTGGTTTGTGAAATCCCACGTGGATAGGAGAGGAGAATGAAACATTTCTTACAAGGGTGTGAAAACTCAAGCAGTGTGCCAACGCTAGCCCCTAAGGGAGGTGGTTTGTGAGATTTCACGTGGATTGGAGAGGAGAATGAAACATTTTTTACAAGGGTTTGGAAACCCGAACGGTGTGCCATTGAGAACGCCAAGCCCCCAAGGGAGGTAGGATTGTGAGATCCCACGTCGATTAGAGAGGAGAATGAGACATTTCTTACAAGAGTGTGGAAACCCAAGCAGTGTGTGATCAAGGACGCTAGGTTCTGAGGGGAGATGAATTGTGAGATCCCACATCGACTAGAGAGAAGAACGAAACATTTCATACAAAGGTGTCGAAAGCTCTCTCCAACAAACATATTTTAAAGCTAACGGCGAGACGGAATAGTTCAATATCTAATAGCAATAATTAAAGTAATAGAAAGAAATGATATCACAATTATTATTAAGAATATACCATGATTGAATCTACATACATCCATCCATAGATGAAAGGGTAGATAGATAGAAAGAATAAAATTCCCATCCAGAGGGGAATGGAGGAATTATTCAACAAAAAGTGGACCCCACACCCCACAATCAAACCACACTCCTTCCTTCCTTGTAATTTCCATCCCCATTTTTATTATCTTTTGATGCCACCAAACACCACTTTCTTTACGCCCCTACTCTGTTATTCCTTTTCGCCTTTACCATTTCGATCATGTCCGCAGGCTCTGCATTTCCCCTGCACAACAAGAAGCCCAATCTCCCACACCAAATGGATAATCTTAGCCATGATGTTCTTCGCCACATCCTTTCTCGCCTACCCATTTCATCTTTGATTCGATTCCAATATGTTTGCAGGTCATGGCGTCTTCTCGCTCAAAACCCTCAATTTCTTGACCAACATGAAAACTTTCGTTGCTTAATCTTCCACTGTGATTACCCCATCAGAAACCACCTCTGTTTCGTCGATTTCCCTGCTTTCAAACAACAAAAACAGCCCGTCAAGAGGATTTCCACTCCTTTTTCTGCTACAATGCCTGAGTACGACGTCGTAGGCTCCTGCAATGGCTTCCTCTGTTTATCGGATTCTCTTTACAATGAAAAGCTCTTTATATACAACCCCTTTACTAGAGAGTACCTGGAATTACCCAAAACCAAGGAATTTCCGAACCCGGATGTGGTTTGTGGGATTGGATTTCATCCACAAACCAAACAGTTCAAAGTCATTAAGATTGTTTACTCCAGAGGCTTCCGCCGTATCCAGAGACGCGTCCACCACTCAGAAGTTCAAATTTTCACTTTGGGAAGCTCGAATTGGAGAAGCGTAGGCAGAATTAGCCACCATCTAGCTCATGGCCAGTCGCAGGCCATCGTCAACGGCAGACTCCACTGGGTTTCTCTACCTCGACGGCACCATCACGGTCGCACCATCGTCTCATTTGACTTAGCAACAGAGGAATTCATAGACATCCCAAAGCCTGATTATGGGAGCTTGAGTCGTTGCAATTACCATTTAGTGATTCTAAATGGGTGTCTCTCAGCTGCCGTTTACTGTACTCACGGCAAAATGGAAATATGGGTCATGGAACAGTACGGCGTAAAGGAATCTTGGGTCAAACGCTTTAACATTGGGACTTACATGCCCAAATCCATCAAACAAGAAGCATCAGAGATTTCTTTCAAGGTCTCCAAGATTGTTCTGCGGAGTAAAATCGTTAAAGTTGTTTGCATTTTGAAAAGTGGAGAGCTTTTGTTGGAGTATAGAAACAGAGCTCTGGTTCTTTTCAATCCAACTACTGGGAAATTTAAGGATGTCATTTTTGAGGGCATGCCCAATTGGTTTCATACTGTTGTTCATTTTGCTAGCCTGAATCGGATCGATTCCCTCTTTGAATAGTAATCATGTTCTTCAAATGGTTATGAAAGTTGTACCCTTTTCATCTTTGTAGCTTAATAAAAGCAGAACAGAGCAGAGCAGAGCTCTGTTATACATTTAAACAAACTAAATTATGATTCTAAGCGGCAGTTCATTCTAAGCGTCCTATCACATGGTGTCATAGTTCTTGAGTAATATGAACAAAAATGCATTAAAGTGATCAAATTTCTCAACCATAATTTGGATTCAAATTCAATTACTCGGCCTTCTCAGCTGCAGATTCTTCTTCTGGTTTCTCCTCTGCTTCTTCTGCAGGCTTCTCTTCCACCACCTCCACCGCCGGTGGCTCAGCCTCTGCTGGTTTGGTCTCCTCTTCCACCACAAGCTCAGCTGCCTCTTCTTCAGCAGCTTCTTGCTTTGGCTCTTCTTCAACAACTACTTCCTCGGTTTCCACTTAAACAGAGCTGACTCCGGTGGTACAACCTGCAATATCAGCAAAACAACCCCATCGGAGCCAGGAAATAAGAAATGAACAATGACCCATTTCGAATTTGTCCCCAAATTTTCAAAAGATCACACACAAACATATGTAAAAGAAGTTGAAATGTATAATTATGATAATCCCTATGGAAATTTATGAACACAGATAAACAGAGTTACATGATATTGAAGTATGATGAATGAAGCAGAGGAAGAAAGGGTGGGATGGAAGTACGAGGAAGCATCAGAGTAGCTTATATAGGACAGACACGAGAATGGAGTGGCAGTGTGGAGATGTTTTGAGAATTTTAATGAAATGTTTAATGTAGGTATGACAAAAGAAACACGTCTACTTCGAGGTTTTCACGTCTGATACCCACTTCCATGTCAGCTTTACGAGTTTAAAACATGTATACTAGACAGATTTTTATGTCCGTACGAGTAACCTCTTTGGAGTCCAAGCTAACACATCTAATACAATTTTTAACGGTTTAAGCTCACAACCAATAAATATTGTCTACTAAGTTAATTTGTTTTTCTGTTCATCAAATTTTCAATTTTGTTTTTTTGTTTTTTAATTTTAATTTGAAATAATTGAGAAGCAGACGTGGAAATGTGGGTCCCAGGAGCTCAAGGCCAACGCATGAAGAGCAATTATGAGTGGCGTTTGAAAGTTGACTCGTCATAAAGGAGGGGACCCACTCAGTGAATGTGATTGGTGATGATGAAGAGATTATATAATAATAATAATAATAATAATAATAATAATAATAATAATAATAATAATAATAATAATAATAATAATAATAATAATAATAATAACTGAAGAATGGGCAGGAGGGCGGGGGCAAAGAGCCAGAAAGTAGTGTCAAAAGTAGGCAAAAGATTATCTCTAATTTGTAATGGGCGGTGGGCTGGCCCACCAAGTTGGACCCACTTTTCACCAAATTAACTCATGACACGTGGCGACACATGGTCAGCACCACTCAAAATGTATGTTTTTTCTTTTAAATTTTCATAATTCAAATGTTTTATATACTAAGATTTGAACCATTTAAATATAGTATTAACACGTTTTACCTTTATAAAAAAAAAAGTTCATAACGAATTTATTGATTAACGAAAATTGTCTATCGACATCTCAGAAGCTATCTCTGTCATTTTTTATGTTATTTTTTGAAAGTTCACGAGTATTTTTTAAACATAGTACTGATGTTGGATTTTTTTTTTTTTTTAATCTTTTATTTTATGTTTAGAAGTGTTAAAAAAAATTAAATTAAAAGTATTTATAAGATGTTTTTTAAACAAAATATTTAAGATCTCTAACTAGAGACTTTTGAAAATTTGAAGAAAAAAATGTTATATATATCTCGAATATTAGGAGAGAATGTTTTAAATTTCTTTGAAATTTAATAACAAATGACTTGGAGTTTCATTCTCGAGCTTTTCCTCAGGTTTTTCAAATGAATTTGCTAGAGCGAAGTTTTCACATGAATACTTCCTTTCCTAATCGACGTGGGACCCTCCCAATCCACCCTCTTTTAGGGCTCAGCATCCTTGTTGACACACCGCTTCGTGTTCACTTCTTTTAGGGCTCAGCCTTTTCGCTGACACATCGTCCAGTGTCGGGCTCTGATACCATTTGTAACAGCTCAAGTCCACCGCTAGCAAATATTATCCTCTTTAGGCTTTCCCTTTCAAACTTCTTCTCAAGGTTTTTAAAACGTGTCTACTAGGGTGTAATTTTCATACTGTTACAAAGAATGTTTCGTTCTACTCTCCAATCGAGATGGGATCTCAGAACGGATTGGGGGGTCTCACGTTGATTGGAGAAAGGAACGAGTATCAACAAGGATGCTCAGCTCCGAAGGGGAGGTGGATTGTGAGATCCCACATCAGTTATTCTTTATAAAGGTGTGAAAACTTCTCCATATCAAATTCATTTTAAAAACCGAAAGGGAAAGCNTGTATAATTATGATAATCCCTATGGAAATTTATGAACACAGATAAACAGAGTTACATGATATTGAAGTATGATGAATGAAGCAGAGGAAGAAAGGGTGGGATGGAAGTACGAGGAAGCATCAGAGTAGCTTATATAGGACAGACACGAGAATGGAGTGGCAGTGTGGAGATGTTTTGAGAATTTTAATGAAATGTTTAATGTAGGTATGACAAAAGAAACACGTCTACTTCGAGGTTTTCACGTCTGATACCCACTTCCATGTCAGCTTTACGAGTTTAAAACATGTATACTAGACAGATTTTTATGTCCGTACGAGTAACCTCTTTGGAGTCCAAGCTAACACATCTAATACAATTTTTAACGGTTTAAGCTCACAACCAATAAATATTGTCTACTAAGTTAATTTGTTTTTCTGTTCATCAAATTTTCAATTTTGTTTTTTTGTTTTTTAATTTTAATTTGAAATAATTGAGAAGCAGACGTGGAAATGTGGGTCCCAGGAGCTCAAGGCCAACGCATGAAGAGCAATTATGAGTGGCGTTTGAAAGTTGACTCGTCATAAAGGAGGGGACCCACTCAGTGAATGTGATTGGTGATGATGAAGAGATTATGAGAAGAAGGGCCCCACTTAGCCGCCACATGGCGAAAAAGTCTATGAATGGCTGAGTATGATTGGTGACGTGGAGGCCAGCTAAGCATGCAGGCATTCCTTTTCTGCTTAACGTCATCGACCTTCCAACCAATACTTTAATAATTGAAAAATAATTGAAATAAAAAATAAAAAAATCAACGACGATTTTCATATTAACTAATAAGATTAAATTAGAAAGTATTAAAACATATATTTGAGGTATTTAAAAATTTTATAGGCTTAAATAGATTTAAAAAAAATATATATCGTCTATTTAATTTGAATAAAGTGATTTTATTGTTATTTAAATAATAATAATAATAATAATAATAATAATAATAACTGAAGAATGGGCAGGAGGGCGGGGGCAAAGAGCCAGAAAGTAGTGTCAAAAGTAGGCAAAAGATTATCTCTAATTTGTAATGGGCGGTGGGCTGGCCCACCAAGTTGGACCCACTTTTCACCAAATTAACTCATGACACGTGGCGACACATGGTCAGCACCACTCAAAATGTATGTTTTTTCTTTTAAATTTTCATAATTCAAATGTTTTATATACTAAGATTTGAACCATTTAAATATAGTATTAACACGTTTTACCTTTATAAAAAAAAAAGTTCATAACGAATTTATTGATTAACGAAAATTGTCTATCGACATCTCAGAAGCTATCTCTGTCATTTTTTATGTTATTTTTTGAAAGTTCACGAGTATTTTTTAAACATAGTACTGATGTTGGATTTTTTTTTTTTTTTAATCTTTTATTTTATGTTTAGAAGTGTTAAAAAAAATTAAATTAAAAGTATTTATAAGATGTTTTTTAAACAAAATATTTAAGATCTCTAACTAGAGACTTTTGAAAATTTGAAGAAAAAAATGTTATATATATCTCGAATATTAGGAGAGAATGTTTTAAATTTCTTTGAAATTTAATAACAAATGACTTGGAGTTTCATTCTCGAGCTTTTCCTCAGGTTTTTCAAATGAATTTGCTAGAGCGAAGTTTTCACATGAATACTTCCTTTCCTAATCGACGTGGGACCCTCCCAATCCACCCTCTTTTAGGGCTCAGCATCCTTGTTGACACACCGCTTCGTGTTCACTTCTTTTAGGGCTCAGCCTTTTCGCTGACACATCGTCCAGTGTCGGGCTCTGATACCATTTGTAACAGCTCAAGTCCACCGCTAGCAAATATTATCCTCTTTAGGCTTTCCCTTTCAAACTTCTTCTCAAGGTTTTTAAAACGTGTCTACTAGGGTGTAATTTTCATACTGTTACAAAGAATGTTTCGTTCTACTCTCCAATCGAGATGGGATCTCAGAACGGATTGGGGGGTCTCACGTTGATTGGAGAAAGGAACGAGTATCAACAAGGATGCTCAGCTCCGAAGGGGAGGTGGATTGTGAGATCCCACATCAGTTATTCTTTATAAAGGTGTGAAAACTTCTCCATATCAAATTCATTTTAAAAACCGAAAGGGAAAGCCCAAAAAAGACACTATCTATTAATCCAAAAGGGTAAGAAAGGAAGAAAATGAAGAGGTAAGGGACAGAGGTGGAAGGAGCAGTGACAAATAACCTTAACTACATGTTCTTATGACAGTGAAACAGCAACCTACATGTCTCTGTCTTGTTTGGATTTTGTTCATCCCTTATAAGGAACAAACAGAACCACCGCTGGGGTCTGCTGCTGATTCCACAATGCTCACCCTTCACCTTCCGCTCTTTACATCCCAACAATCCTCACATTTATATGCTCCTCTTCTCCTCTTCTCCTTCATCCCTCTCGCCTTCTCAGCCTTCTCCCAGTTACTCTTCTCTCTTGTCCCTCTTTCTAATGCCATCCTCATTTATGTGCATTTTTTGTTTTCTTTGTGCTTTGTTTGGTTCAAGAGCCTAATTCCATGTCTTTTCTGCATTTCAGGGACAAAACAGAGAAACAAAATGAAACTCTGCATCATTCTCTTGTTTGGTATTTGGCTGATGATGCTCATGCCCTCTTCACCAGCATGTGCTCAAACTGCTGCTAAGCCTCCTTCATTTAGCCCGACTCCCGCACCGGAACCAGCCCCGGCACCGGCCGCCGATCATGTCAACCTTGCTGATTTGCTAACAGTAGCTGGTCCCTTCCATAAGTTTCTTGGCTACCTTGAATCCACCAAAGTCATTGATACCTTCCAAAAGCAAGCCAATGATTCAGAAGAGGGAATAACCATATTTGTACCAAAAGATGGTGCATTTTCATCCCTCAACAAGCCTTCACTATCCAACCTCACCAACAACCAGCTCAAATCACTGTTACTCTTTCATGCCTTACCACATTA
The DNA here is from genome assembly GCF_002806865.2 of Cucurbita pepo subsp. pepo. Classification (NCBI taxonomy): domain Eukaryota; kingdom Viridiplantae; phylum Streptophyta; class Magnoliopsida; order Cucurbitales; family Cucurbitaceae; genus Cucurbita; species Cucurbita pepo. Next base: position 5,517,789 of record NC_036653.1, read on the forward strand.
CTACACTCTAGCTGATTTCAACGGCCTTAGCCAAAAGGGTCCCATCACAACATTTGCCGGTCAGCACTACACCTTGAATTTTACTGATGCATCTGGCACTGTGCACATCAGCTCAGGCTGGACTAACACAAAGGTGAGCAGCAGCGTGCTTTCAACCGATCCCATCGCAGTTTATCAAGTCGATCATGTACTCCTTCCAGAGGCGATCTTTGGTACCGATTTCCCTCCCACACCAGCGCCAGTACCAAGCCCCGACGTTGCTCCTGCTGCTGATAGCCCATCTGCTGAAACAGAGGACGGTGTTTCTCCATCATCGACCGAGTCTCCGTCTTCTTCCTTTAGGATTGCTGGAATGGTAGTCTGGAGCCAGTTGGTTTTAGCCATTTCAGCTGGACTGCTCCTGTTTTAGTGAGTGAAGGATAAAGAAGTTTCAGTTTATTTCTGTGTGTATCAATTTTGTTCAATGCAATGTCCAAAGGAAATCAAATCTGATTCCATTAACAGATTGCTCATTACATGAGAACAGAAATTACAGAGCATGGGACACCCACAAAACTTTCTTTTGCAGTGTAATTAACAGTGTACATAAAAAAGTATGAATAATTATAATTTACATTTCATAAAGCTACAAACAAACACCATGGAAAAACAGATGCTCTCTTGTTTTTGTTTTACTTTACTTTCTGGCAGGGAAGAAGAAGGTATTTTTCTCCCATTAAAATGGCTATAATGTTACAGTTTGAACAGCTTGACAGGTGGGAATCGAAGATATTATTTGTCGACCTCGTGGAGGGAATTTAATCTCCTCAATCTCTGATCAAGTTCAGCCATAACTGCTGGTTCTTGCTTTTTCCTTTGCTTCGATATCGTATTGGTCGTCGTTGATCCGATGTTGTCATATGCTACCTGCAACAAGTTCACAATCCAAACGCTTTGTTCAAACCATTGTCCGAAAAGATGTCGATCAAACCAAATGTTCTTCGAGTTAGTAACAATGTTTTAAAGAACATGAATTCACAACTCAAAGCTTCCAACTGCGGTTATGTTACAGAAACGAAAAATAAATTGAACTTCGCAATTATGTTACAGAAACGACAGTTACCGTGAGTAGATCATCGGGATCGAATAGGTAATGTGTAGTTTTTTGAACAATATTAATCACATCTCCCACATGATGGGATAGAAGCAACTGGTCTTCCTTCATCTGAAATTGGTTTCGAGATGAAGTATGGTCATTAATCGAACTTCGACTGAGCAGCAAAAACAGATAATCTCTAATATCGATACGAGTTCCAAGTAGTTACCTTAAAGATAGCCAAAGCCACATGAAACAAAACTTTTGCTCCCTCATAGAAAAGGACGTCCCAAACACGTAGAGTCGTCTGTGAAAAACGATGTTTCAGTCTCTTCAAGAACTAAAACATGATTTAAAGAGCTTTCTAATACAAACATTTGGTCAGCTAAAAGTTCAGAAAAAGATCAAGCGTGGGCACCCAGAGGGAGCATACTTCTAACCTCAGAAGGAAGGCTTTTGGAGAAAAGACACAGGAAACACTCAGTGGCGACAAGGGAGACATCAAAATCCAATGCTTCCAAATGGGCAGCTAACCTGAATTCACATTCCAATTTATAAGAATGCTTGAACTAATTAGACAATAAATCAATGTCATGACAAGTTTAGGCACCTGGAACACTTTTTGGTAAGTAAATCTTTGAACACCCTTTGCTCGACATGACAACCCGACAAATTGGTCGTGTAACAGTCACGAACTAAAACGTTTTCTAAGAGGACAGCTAGCATCCAAAAAGCATCTTCTTCTGTTTTCATCACAAGCAATAACAATGCAGCCACATAGTTTAACCCCTGCACCAAAACTGAATTAATGCCAAGGTGTTCTAAATGACAGATCGAATTCAGCCCACAAACAGATCAATAACAAGAGTATGATATAACCATGTCTTTTACCAATAGCAACAAGAAATCATTTCTGTGCTCCAAATCTATATTCTAGAGAAACAAAAGGATGAGGAGGACCGGGATAGAAGGGGAGAGAGAGAGAGAGAGGGATGAATTAAGCATGGATAGACCACTGAAACAACTGCTGAGAAACAGAGTTGAATCGCGATTTTAGACGTAGAGGAAAGAATGTGGAATTCTGAATGCAAAACTGTGAGATCCCACATTAGTTGGGGAGGAGAAAGAAACATTCTTTATAAGGGTGTGGAAACCTCTCCCTAGCAGACGCATTTAAAAACAAACCTTGAGGGGAAGTCCGAAAGGGAAAGCTCAAAGAGGACAATATCTACTAGCAATGAGCTTGGGCCATTACGATTGGTATCAGAGCCAGACACTAGACGATGTGCCAGCGAGAAAAATTGAGCTCTGAAGGAGGGAGACACAAGGTAGTGTGCCAACAAGGACGCTGGCTCTTGAAAGGAGGTGAATTGGGGGATCCCACATATCGATTGGAGAAGGGAACGAGTGCAATTGAGGACACTGGGGCCCGAAAAGGGTGGATTGTGAGATCCCACATCGATTGGGGAGGAGGATGAAGCATTCTTCATAAGGGGGTAGAAGCCTCTCCCTAGCAAACACATTTTAAAAACATTGAGGGGAAGCCCGAGAGGGAAAGTCCAAAGAGGGCAATATCTTCTAGCGGTGGACTTGGGCCGTTACAAAAATTGTGCAGACTAAGTGTAAAGTTTACAGGTAATTTTCTGAGCAGATGGTTATGTTAGAGTGAAGGAGATAAACAAACCCACCTGACAGTATCCAACATCAGAGTCACGGAAGGAATACCCAACAAGAACACGTCGAAGAGCAGCATGACCCTCTGGAGTATCTAACCAAGGATGGCCAGGAAAAGTCCGGGGCAAGTCCTGCATTTGTATAGAAAAACACGGGAACAAGTTGAAAGGATTGTAATTCTGATATTCATGTTCAATGAGAATCAAGAACTCACACAATGAAGGCATACAAAATCTGATGAATCCAACAGAAATTCCAAAAGAACTCACATGATCAATCTGCCTAGTGGCAGGCGTGACTTTCCCTTCAACAGCCTTGGTCAAATCATTGTAATAGCTCTCAGGAACCGTGGATTTCTTCTTGGCAGCTCCGGATAAGGAGAACCAAATCTTGGGGCGAAGAACCGGAGGGATTCCTTTCCAAATCAACTTCTTGAGCGTGATAGCATTAGCAAGAGTTGATAATTTGAGAGAGGATTTGAGGGCAATACCCTCAAAAACAGAGGGCTCCAAGTACCAACTAGCGCCTTTGCTGGCCTCCAATGTCCACCAAACACGACCATGTTTCCTCACCTTTTCCCTCACTTCATTCAACACATTAACATCGTCCACATTGCCTTCCACAACAAACCCATATAGATCTTGAAACTTAACTGTAATATTAGCCCTTCTCGCATGGATACTCGGCCTTAGAATTGGAACCTGAGCTTGCAATTCTACAGCAATATCTCTTTTGCCTTGAGTCCCAAACATTTCTTGGGATTATTCCAATAGACCAAGAAAACAAAGGGGGATTTCGTGATTTCGTGATTTCGTGATTTAATATCAAACAAACAAATCCCACCAGCTTCAAACCATGAGAATGGTCAATTTTGGACGAAAAACTACAGAAGAAGAAGAAATATCCTCCAAAACCTCCCCACCATTGCCATCAAATCCGCCAAAAACAATTCCTTAAAAAACCAACTAGAAATTAACAATAATTTCTTGCCTTCCGGGGTCGGCTCTTAATTCATATATTAAAAGAAAAAAAAGAGAAAAAAAAAGGGAAGAAATCGATTCTTCCCAAAAGAAAATTACAGGCGCAGACAAAGAGGAAAAGGTTTATGCAAAAAACGAAACCAGGAAACAGAAACGAGAGATTGTATATAAGATCATACCAGAGGCGATAAAGGGTAGCGATTGAATGGCATAAAAATTGAATTAAAGAAGGTTTTTGGAAAGGACGACGAAAATGGAGGAGGGTTGAGCCGTTGTAAGGGCACAAGAAAGCCGGAATTTTCAATGGAAACAGAGGCAATAGATAGGGCTCTCAGCCTGTGAGGTGGGTTTTCGAATTTCGTCGTGTAACCAAAAGCAGAGGAAAAGAAAATCAATCAAACCAACAAACAAACAAACAAAAAAACAACCGAAAATGTCCGATTTTTTTAATATTTTTAAAAAGAATGATTTCGAATTTGAATATTCATAAATAAATATTGTGTTTTTTTCTTTAATGTAACGTTGTGAACCGAAAGGGGAATGTGTATATTAAACAAAAAGACAAGTTTTTTTTTTAGTTTAATGATTATTTTGAAAAATAGAGCCGGCTATGACTGACGAACACGATGGAATTAGACATATCTATTTTATATGTCGGGTCGGAGTCCTATAGGACTCATTTCAAATAGAGATGGAATTGCTCGTTTAAATAGAGAATGGAAAGGGAGTAGATAATATTTTTTCTATTAATACACGAAGTCGGGGACGAGATTATATTATCCATCTCTGTCCCTGCCGAATTCTCCGTCTCACTTAATATAAATATATTTTCAATTTGTTTATATTAAAAATAAATAGTTAATTAATTTTGAAACTATATTAAAGTATGTTATAATATTAAAATTCGAATTTTTAGAAATTATGTTTCGTAAAATATTGTATATATGTTTTTTTTTATCAAATATATCCCTATATTAAGATTTTTTTACCCATGTTATAAAAATGAAAATTTTAAAATAATTTTAATTTTTTTTAATATAAACCAGTAAAAAATACTCGCATAAACTTTATCTCCACAAAAATAAATGAAAATTTGTTGCGAGAACAATAAATGAAATAAATAGCGGAGACAGAGACAGGGAAGAGTTTAGATTTACCACATATGTAATGTCCATAATACCCTCATTCACGATGTAACAACCTGATCGGACTTTCATCCAACATCTCCCCTCGAACAAAGTACATCTCCCCTTAATTAAGGCTCAACTCCGTTTTCTTTTGGAGTCCTTTATTCGACATTTGAGGATTCTATTGACATGAGTTTAGAGCATGACTCTAATACCATATTAGATAAATACGGCTCTCCACAATAGCATGATATTGTTTACTTTGAGCATAAACTCTCGTGATTTTATTTTGAGTTTTTCAAAAGGCGAATATTCCAAATTCATGATCATTCCTTAAAATTAATCGATGTGGGACTTTCATCGAACACCAGGATGACGTAGGAATTAAAGGAGTATATAAGAAAGAAATAGATTAGATTAAGGGGACAGGATTTGATGACATCGAGATGGGTACCCTTTTCATTTCTTGGCTACAAAGCTAACATAATCTTGATGAACTAAAGTGGCCATCTCAATTGACAATTATGGACATGCCACGTCCTTCATTTTATCCGTTTGGACGGATGGAGGGTGGGGATTTTATTGGGAACATAAATTCAGATCCTCGAAATAAGGAGATTTAATTCTAATTTTAATTAAGTATGATATTGTGTGTTTGGATTCACATACCCCAAATAAAATAAAACAAAAACAATATATAATAATAACATTACCATATACAATTTTCCATACATCATTAAATATTCTTCAAAATTACAAAATTATCCATTTTTGCCAAATAATAATAATAATAATAATTTTAAGGGTATTAAATATTTTTTGAAAAATAGTAAAATATCAGTTAATTTATACATTTTGCATAAATTACTCTTTAATTAGTATAATCTAGATGACATTTAGGGTAACATCCATATTTAATCTAATAATTGAAAAACACATACAATGGAGAAAGAAATATAAATAATAATAAAAAAGATTTTAAATGATATTTAAAAGCTCTAACATATATATAAATTTATTTTCTTCCTACTACTACTAATAATAATAATAATAAAAAAGATTGTTTTTTTTTTGTTTTTTATAGGAGAAAAAGAAATGGTTGAAAGTCAAGAAAGTCCTCGGGCGCAACGCATGGCGTGTAATTTTGGACCTAAACCTTCCCTCCCAACACGCACTGCAATGTCCAATGTCCTCATTAATTTGCATGCCCCATTACTAACCAGAAGAAAAACATAAACTCTTGTGACTTTGATCGTTCACTAAATTAGGCAATGTAAGACTTTCTTCCGAGCATCTCATAAAATGTTTGGTTAACAACAAAACTAAGATGTGTATATAGAAGAGAAGTATGATGAAATGAAGAGGAAATGGAAGTGAAAAGAAATGCCTGGCCTTCCCATGTACGCCGCCGCTGTGAGAGAGTGGGTCAACAGTGTTGATGTGGGAGGAAGAAGTCTTCAAATGGGTGCCTGAAGGAACGCTTCCTTTTGCTCTTCATATTCTCAAGAAGAAGAGGAGGAGGAGGAGGGAGGAGGGTTTGGTGTTGGTGGGGTTTTGAAAGGGAGAGGTAGCATAGTTAAAATGGTTGTGTGTTGAGGTTATATTATAAAATTTGGGCCAAAAACAAAGGCGGGGAGAGGGTAGGAGAGGCCTTTTTGTTGCACGCCTTGGGGCTGCTCACCTTGTCTTTCTCCTTCCTCACAACAACAAACAAACAAACAAACAAACAAATAAATAAATGCCTATTTTCTTGTGTAATAATAAATGAGAAATGGGGACATTTTAGACACCAAAGATCCAACCATGCTGCTCTATTTAGCTAACACAACATTGACTAAATCACATGTCTCCTCACCCAATTTCAGGCTCATGCTTTTATTCCAAGATTCCCAGTAGGTAGGGTTAATTACAAACTCCAAATGAGAGACAGGGAGCCAAAATCCAAGCACACACCTAATAGATATTGTTTTTAAAATGAACAGGTTTTCACACCCTTTTAAAAAATGTTTTGTTCCCTTTTCTAACTGATGTGACATCTCTCAATCCACCCCTTTCAGGCCCTATCGTCCTTGCTAACACTCATTCCTCTCTCCATTGAATGTGAGATCTCACAATTCACTCCCTTTCATGACTCAGTGTTCTTACTGGCACACCACCTGGTGTTTGACTCTAATATCATTTGTAACTCATCCTCAGATTATATGGTCCTTGACTCTAATATCATTTGTAAAATCTTAAATCCACCGCTAACAGATATTGTCTCTTTGTACTTAGTTGGTATCAAAGCTAAGGAGATCAGAGATTCAACTCCCTACATTTTGATGATATGACTAATAGAGGAAGATTATAGTCTAAAATCTCGCATCAATTGGAGAGAGGAACGAGTGCCAACGAAAACACTGGGCTCAGCCCATTGAGAGATCCTACGTCGGTTGGAGAGGGAAACAAAACATTTTTTTTTTATAATGGTATGAAAACCTCTCTCTAGCCGATGCAGTTTAAAAACCTTAGATAAAACCCAAAAGGAATAGTCCAAAGATGACAATATTTGATAGCAGTGAATTAATTGAATATATATATTCGAAGGAATTTTTATTTCGCGTGAGTTATCTTTAAAAAAAATTGGATAATACCGTTTGTAACAGTTTGGTGCTCTCGTTGTGTTTGGCTCTAATACCGTTTGTAACCGTTTAAACCCACTTCTAATAGAAATTGTGAACGTAAAACGAACGACATAATATATATATTTCACATGTAAGAGTAGCGTAGTAGTGAAGGGAACTAACCCTTCTATTGTAGGGCACTATGACCCTTCATTCTTAATTATTTATTCATTTTCCTTCCCTCCTACCTTATTCTTTGTACCACCACACTTACACACACACACTAATCACTTCCCACCTCCACCGCGGCCCCATCCACCTCCACCTCCACCACCGCCCCATCCGCCTCCATGTCCGCCTCCATGTCCGCCTCCATGTCCGCCTCCACCTCGCCATCCGCCGTGGCCTCCCCATCTATGTGCGGCTGCTTCCACTTCTGCACGCTCCTGTTGCGCCTCTCCATTGGTGTTGGCATTGGTATTGGCCTGCGCTTCTGCAGCGCTTCCGCAGCATTTCACGCAGCGATACCCATACCGTTTGCAGCATCCGTGGTAGCAGTGTAGCTTCGACTCTTCCACGGTATTTGCATTTGCTCCTACATTAATTCATTCGTTAAACGAACACTACATTAATTCATTCGTTAAACGAACACTACATTAATTCATTCGTTAAACGAACACGACTACAATGATATGATATTGTCCACTTTGAGCATCAGCTCTCATGGCTTTGCTTTGGGCTTTCCAAAAGGCCTCATACTAATGGAGAGATTATTTTTTTGTTTATAAACTCATGATCATTCCCTATATTAGCAAGTACCGAACAAAGCACGCCTCCCCTTAATCGAGACTAGACTCCTTCGGAGTCTTAGTCATTTTTTATTGCCTTCGTACCTTCGAGGAGGCTCGACTCCTTTTTCTTGTTGGAGTCCTTTGTTCCACATCTGAGGATTTACCAATCTATTGGCATGACTAAGTTTAGGGCATGACTCTATACCATGTTAAACGAATATGACTCTCCATAATTGTATAATATTGTCTACTTTGAGCATAAGCTCTCGTGACTTTGCTTTGGGCTTCTCCAGAATGCTTCATAATAATATAAAGAGTATTCTTTTTTTATAAACTCATGATCATTCCCTAAATCTGAGAGGTGAGACTTTCACCATCCAACACCTCCCTTCGAACAAAGCACACCTCCCTTAATTAAGGCTCGACTCCTTTGGAGTAGTCATTTTTTACTGACTTCGTACCTTCGAGGAGACTTGACTCCTTTTTCTTAAGGAGTCTGAGTCATTTTTTACTGCCTTCTTACTTTCGAAGAGGTTTGACTTCTTTTTCTTAAGGAGTCTTAGTCATTTTTTACTGCCTTCGTACCTTCGAAGAGGCTTGACTCCTTTTTCTTGTTGGAGTTCTTTGTTCGACATCTGAGAATTTACCAATCTATTGGCACGACTAAGTTTAGGGCATGACTCTGATACCATGTTAAACGAATACGACTCTCCACAATAGTATGATATTGTCTACTTTGAGCATAAGCTCTCATGGGTTTACTTTTGGCTTCCCCAAAAGGACTCGTACCCATGGAAAAAGTATTCTTTGTTTATAAACGCATGATCATTCCCTAAATAATCGAGATGAGACTATCATCATCCAACACATTCAGAACCCAACAACCAATTATCAATAATACTTAAAGATTTAAATTTATTTGATCATTATTGGCGCAATTAATTACAATACCTTCAGCTTTGTCAGGCTGCTGTTGGCTGCCTTCGGACACTGCCGACGCAGAAACAGAGATAGAGACCAACAAGAACAGCAACAGACACGCAACCACAACAGCTTTGGACTTCATTGTATTCTTCAGTTCCGGAAAGAAAAAGAAAAGATGGTGTAATCTTGGAACAAGATGGGGGTGTATTTATATGGTGGGGGACAGGGATGGATATGTTATGAATGTTTTGGTTGATTGGAGTGCCTTCGGTCAAAGGCTTATCGGCTTTCGTTTGATTACAAGAACCTGGGCTATGGCCAGAAGGTTAGACCTACGTGTATGGGTTTGGGCTATGTCGGGGGTTCATTTACTGCCAAATGGCAAATCAAAGCTGCCTTGTTCTGCCAAGTGTTTCTTCTATTTTTTTTTTTTTTTTTTTTTTTTTTTTTTTTTTTTTTTTNAGTTTGACTCTTCCTGCGTTTCTTTTCCTTCGTGTTGTGCCTGCAAATGCCCACTACACCATCAAATTTGACTTTTCCTTAATATTTTTTAATATTTTTTAAGAGTAAAGAAGGTTTCATTTTCTGTATGAGATTTCATAATCCATTCTTTTCAGGTCCAGCATATTCACGGACACTTGTTCCATTCTCCAAACGATGTGAAACGCCTCAATTTACCTCCTTTGAGACCCAGTGTCCTTGCTGGCACACCACCTCATGTCCACCACTTCCAAACGATGTGAAACGCCCCAATTTACCTCCTTTGAGACCTAGTGTCCTTGCTGGCACACCACCTCATGTCCACCTCTTCGAGACTCAACCTTTTTGCTGCCACATCGCCCGTTAACTTAACTCTAATACCATTTGTAACGATTTAAGTCCACGCTGCCTGGTAACCCAACTCTAAGAATAATCCCCTCAAACATCACACTTTTAGAATAATCCCGAGATTTACAAACCTTTAAGTTCTAAAGTACAAAATTAAATGATTTATAAAATTTATTTGATTCCATTTACACCCCTATCCACTTCTCTTCCTATTAAAGAAACACATCCAATTGTCCCTAAAATTCTACAATGCTTCAATCCTTGATGTTGGCTTTTCCTAATTACTTTAAATATTAAGGCTTTCATACTAAGATGTGAAGTTTTTTATATTCATTTTCATAGTGATACAAATTAATCAATTTTTTTAAAAAAATTAAATTAATAAACCAATAAAAGGCGAGAAAGTATAAAATCTCGAAATAACCAATGAAAACTAAAGCTGAAAATCTAAACTCAAAAGCTAAAAATGCCATAAATATTATTTTTTCCAACCAGCCATAGATGTTTATAGTCTCTAATTATAAAAGGGAAGGGTACAAAAATCTTTAAACTCAAAATTTATGCACATTTTTTAATCTAAGACTGACGAAATAGCTCACCCCTCCAACCATGGGGGTTACCAAACATCAATAATAATCACTCGAACCCTAAATCTTATCAATATCTTCATCCTCAAACTCCAGATAATCATCAACCCCACCATCATCCTCGTCGTCGATTCCGCCAGCGATACCCTCGTTGAGGCGGGTGTTCTCAGGAAGCTCTCCATATGCCTTCAACAGCCTTGCTTCATCAGGCATGTACTTGAGGATAACATCAGCTTTATCATCCTGATAGTCGCGAAGACCAACGAGTATTATATCACCAGCTGCAATCCAGACCTTCTTGTGCATCTTCCCTCGGATATGGCAAAGACGCTTCGACCCGTCGATGCACATTGCCTCACACCGACCGTTCCCCAACATTCTGAGAACTTGTGCATACTCCTGACCATCTTCCTTGAACACAAGCTCGCGCTTCTCATCATCTGCTTCGTTCTTTCCTCTCTTCCTGTTCTTTCCTCCCTTTCCCTTGTTCTTTGGCATGTTTGCTGTTTCTAACCGTCATACATAGAAGTGCAAATATCAGCAATTGTGATACCAATAACATAAAAGATCCTCGCACAATTCAAACCTTGCGCACTAAATATAATCAAGTTATACAAATAATAATCTCACGCATTCATCTTGCTGCTAGTTATACAGAGCATGAAAAATACAAACAATGATCACTTGACAGTTGCAGCAGCAATTATAAATGTTAATATTGGCCACTTGTTCCCATAAGCCCTAATAAAAAAAATTGAAGTCAACCCTCAAGCGCCCACCACAAGTGAACCAAAGATATGATGAAAAAAAAAACGAAGAACGTAGTATAAAACCATTCAATAGCTAAAAGAATTGAACCACAAAATCATTATCCTTCCTAGAATCAGAGCGAGTAAAAACGACGCAACTGGAATCGTAAACGAGTTCATCGATAAACAAAATAGAAAACCTAGAAACTAAAATCAACGATCTCTATCTAATAGAAAGCACGAATCCTTTTCAATCGCATTAGAAAGGAGTACACATAACGCATCAGCTTATCATATAATCCCCTCGGAAACAGTCATCGTAACAACTTAACACATCCAGCAAATTCAATACAAAAATTAAACAGCCACACAACATTGAAACAAATATCGACCACAAAGCTGATGATAACCTTAATAAATATAAGAAATCAAGAAAAATAGCTCCAAATACAATATATGCCCACCTTTACCAAAGAAGAGAAGGCGAAGGCGAAGCAGAGGCAGGAGCAAAAGCTTGTGGAAATCAAGGCGAACACGCAAGAACGAGAGCCCTAGGATGCGCTTTTCGTTATTTATAGGGAGAAGGTTAGAGTCGGTGCCCCGAATCAAACCGAAAAGTCTTGGGCCGGTGAACTGTCACAACTCAGGCCCAGCCCAGCATCAAAACAATGGATAAATTTACATGTATACCCTAATTGCTACTCGTATTATCAAAAATGCCCTTGAAATAACAAATTGATATTTAATTTTAAATTTCAAATAATTCCAACACTAATTATAATAATGGTTTAGATTAGAATTTTTTTTTTTTTTTTTTTTTAAAAAAACTCCGATCTTTCGATTTTATCAATCGTCTTATCTCATTTATAAAAAAAAATTATTTTTCCGAACAAAATATTTACATATCCTAATGTCATTTTAAATCGGACCGAACAACTTTAATTAATATTCATAAAGAAACATGATCATGTTCAACATCTTCGATTATAAATATATATTTTTTAAAAGGGGAGAATATAGAGTATTTTGAAGTTTAATATAATGAATGGAATCAAACATTTCGTGTCGTCGCCTACAACTTGTTCTATATTGTTCTTATGATGTAAAGATGGTTACGATGGAATCTGTCCATCTGGGACGGAGGACTCGTAGTATCTCTCTAGATCTGGCAAAAGCGAACGACCTCCTAACGTAATTCGAATGGGGGCGAACATTGAAAAGCACTCAAACTTCAATAACCATTCATTCATATTTCATTCTGGTTTTCCAGATTTTTGCACAGAACAGAACAGAAGAGAAGAACAGAAGAGAAGAGAAGAAAGCATTCGACTCTTACATTATTCAGTTTTCATTATACCATATATTGCGTGGGAAGTTCATCATTTCTTCCCACTCTTCTTCAGCCCAGCACCTCCAAAGGCCCCCTTCTGTTGGGCCTTCGCTTTCAGCTCTCTCAGCGCCTGTAATTCCATTAAACAACTCTCAAGTTTATATAGCTACCCATGGCACAGTTTCATGTTCAAACTTCAAGCTGTCTCACCTTTTCCTCGTCCTTCTTCTTTTGCTTATTCGCCAGATCAACCTGTTCATCACAAAATCCACTCAGTTTCATATTCCAATGCTTACTTACCTCACTACTAAACACATCTTTTCATCATTTTGTTTCAAAATTATAGACATCCCTGATAACAACATGGCTATCCTCGTAGACTCGAAGGTTCTTGGTATCGAGGGCCTGGTTCACACAGATGTGCTCGAGAGTCGACTACATAACTTACCCAATTGGCAGCCCATAGTCGCCTTCTTTCGACTCGAAATGAGATGCATCTTCTACAAAGGAGCATGGACTTTGTTTCTCATCTCTATCAAACTACAACCCATGCGTTTCTTTAGCCCTCTATCCATAATGAGAGCTCTTAGCCTTGTGATTCCTTCTCATATACCTCCTTGTGTGTACATGTTCGATAGAATCACGTAGTTCCCGCCATCATCAAGTTCAAAGTTAGATAGCTATTCTAATGCTAACCCACTCATCTCCACATTGCGACACGAGTGAAGCAGGCAACTACACAACATCTAGCTCGCTCTCATTTGAAATACGTCGTATAAGGTAATCACTTACTATTGATATGAAATACGTCTATTGAGAATACACGGGCAAAAGTGGAATGAGACCCGACGTACAAAGACCAAAATGATATTTCAGAAAGAAAATAGACGTGCAGCATAGATCCATAACGTAACAAAATCAAAGCATACCTCATCATATTCTTTCTTGTCAACCTTGGGTTGCTTCAAAGGCTTTGCTTTCCCTCCTATAAAGACATACATACCACACAATTGACTCTCCATGTCACAATTTAAATCAGTTGTCGTGGAATCCGACCTATGATCCTATCCTATACAAGATGAAAATGAAATAGAAAGCTCAAATCGTCCATAACCTTAAGGAAATAGACAGTACCTTGCTTGGACGACATGGCGGAAAGATAAGGTTTGGCCTGAATCGAATAGCACAAAGAAGGAACGCCCGTGGGCGGCAATCAACGGCTCGCAAAGTATCACAACCGGCAACTATTATAGAGACATAAAGCATTGCACGAGTTAGGAATTCGCAAATTCTAAACATCCATGCTCATATAACACGCCTTCGAAACATTAGATTTTTGTTGGGTGACTGATTTTAAAAGAACAAAAAGAACTCACTGATTATCATAAAAGATCAATCGATACAAGAGATGAAATCTATAATCTAAAATCAACGATCTCAGCTGATCGAAAACATGATACTTATCAATCGCAGAGAAGAGTACACCCAACGCATCAACGTATCACATAACCCCAACCCCAGAAACAATTATCAGAAAAAACGCTTGAGTTTCGAGAAAATCCGAGTAAGAACAGGACCAGCCGCACAACACAAATCAGAAAATCTGAACAAAAATACTGAGTAATTGGATTACCTTTAGCAAAGAAGAGAATGAGAAGCAGAAGCCGGTGGAAATCAAGGCAAAACCGGACGAATGGCAGCCCTAGGTTGCGTTTTTGTATACGGAGAAGCCCGAATCCAACCCGAAAGGTATTGGGTCGGTCAACAAAATTGCTGTTCTTGTCAAGTTATCAAACTCAGGCCCAATCCAGCAACAAAACAATAATATATAAATAGGTCGAATCAATAAAAATACCCTCAAAATTTATATTTTGTCTAAAAGAAAGTTGACCCTTCAGTAATTCCTGAAGTTGTGATATTATATCAGACAATCGCCGTCACGGTGAGCAATAGCGACAAGTTTCCATTCTGCTCTCGTTGGCTGTTCATCTGATTTTCTGGTTTGCCAATTGATTTCTTACTTCCCCTCCAGCTTCCCCGTCCTCGAACTCTCCATGTCTCCAATACTTTTCTTGCTTCTCTTGGTGTCTTCGCTCATCCCGGGATATGCTCATCCTTCACCGACCCAATCCTTCATGTCTGCGATCATATCCCAAAAGGGTATTGATTTCCTCAAAGACTTGCTCATAGACAAGGCAATTTCTTCTGTGATTCCGATTAATTTGCCTGAATCCGAAAAAACAGTCAAAATCCCATTTGTTGGAAACGTTCTTATGAGGCTATCCAACACTACCATATACCGAGTTGATGTTCCTTCCTCGGATATCAAACCAGGTGAGTCGGGTGTTTCTATTATTGCTTCAGGAACTACCTGTGACTTAAGCATGGATTGGCTTTATTCCTATAGTACTTGGCTTGTTCCAGCAGAGATTTCTGACAAAGGACGTGCTTCTGTTCAGGTATATGTCTCTTTGGTTTTGAATGATGTCAGTATGAAGTTCATCTACATCTGTCTGTTTATTCATTAATTAGTTGATGAGATAAAATTACACTCGAAACAGGTCGATGGCATGGAAGTTCGACTGAATTTAGGATTGGAGCTTCAAGAAGAAACTCTTAAACTATTTCTTCTGGAATGCGGTTGTTCTGTCCAAGATATGTCTATAAAGTTGGATGGAGGAGCATCTTGGCTTTATCAAGGGTATGTAACTCTTTCATGATTTTAGAGGAACCCATCAAGGGTATGTAACTCTTGTTCTGGGAATTTTGAGTTTGTCAGTATTGTGTTCTAATTGTTCTTCATTTTCCTCATGATCAATTGTTTATACCGCTAGCATTTCATTGTCTTCTGCCCAAAAGCATGATCTTATTCTCATGATCCTCTCTCCATTTAAGTTACCTTAGCCTTGTCTTTCAGCAAGGTTGATCCAGACATGTTAGCTATGATGACAATCTGCTGTATGAATAGCCATACAGATGCATTTACATGGCTTTTAAGATGGAATCGTTAGTAGTTTCTTTCTGACAAATGATTAATAGTAAGGTTGTAATGGCCCAAGCTCACTGATAGGGGATATTGTTCTCTTTAGGCTTTCCCTTGAGGTTTTTAAAACGCGCCTACTAGGGAGAGGTTTCCACACCCTTATAAAGAATGTTTCATTCTCCTCCTCAACCAATGTAGGATCTCACAGTCTACTTTCCTTTGGGGCCAAGCGTCCTTGCTGGCACTCGTTCCCTTGTCCAATTGATGTGAGACCCCTCAATCTAACCCCTTCGGGGCCTAGCATCCTTACTTCAGTGTCAGATTATAGGATAACAACGCCTTTGAATACGACCTGCACTTTTTTCCTGCTTGTTCTTATCTTCTATTGTGTTATATAATAGGCTGGTTGATGCATTCGAAGAACAGATAAGTTCTGCTGTTGAAAAGGCGATTTGTAAGAAACTAGGAGAAGGAATCTTGAAGGTTGATTCGTTTTTGCAAACACTTCCTAAGGAAGTCAAAGTGGACGATAATGCTTCTTTTGATACTACTTTTGCGGGAGAACCCTTGCTTAGCAACTCCTCCTTTGGTTTAAAGATCAACGGGCTGTTTAGGGCGGGAGAGAAGCTACCAATGCCTGAGTATCACTTTCAAAATTCACCTTCACCTTCACCTTCACCTTCCTGTAAAGATCCTTCTAAAATGTTTGGATTAACACTAGATGAAGCAGTCTTTAACTCTGCCTTGGCCCTATACTACAATGTAAGTTCAAATTTTATTATGTGTATTTTGTCTTTTTACTCCCTTGATATTGTCCTCTTTGAGCTTTCTCTTTTAGGTTTCTCCTTAAAGTTTTCAGAATACGTCTACTAGGTAGAGGTTTTCACACCCTTATAAGCAATGCTTCGTTCTCCTCTCCAACTGACCTATGTGGGATCTCACAATCCATCCCCCTTGGGGGCCCAACATCCTCGCTGGCACACTACTCGGTGTCTGGCTTTGATACCATCTGTAATGGCCCAATCCCACTGCTAGCAAATATTGTCCTATTTGGGCTTTTTCTTTTGGGTTTCCCCTCAATGTTTTTAGAACGCATCTACTAGAGAGAAGTTTTTGCACCTTTATAAGGAAGGCTTCGTTCTCCTCTCCAACTGATTGATGTGGGATCTCACAATCCACCCCCTTTGGGGGCCAGCGTCCTTGCTGGCACACCGTTCGGTGCCTTGGCTTTGATACCATTTGTAATGACCCAATTCCACCGCTAGCCGATATTGTCCTCTTTGGGGTTTCCATTTTGGGCTTCCTCTCAAGGTTTTTAGGAAACGTCTACTTGGGAGAAGTTTTCGCACCCTTATAAGGAATGCTTCGTTCTCCTTTCCAACCGATGTGGGATCTACAATGGTATTACTTGGCTACACTTACCATCTGGTTGTTTTCTCCAACCAAAATCTTCGTTCATGTGCAGGCAGACTTTATGCAGTGGAGTTTGAAGGAAGTGCCCAACCAGCCGCTTCTAAATACTGCTGGATGGAGATTTCTTGTTCCCCAACTGTACAAGAAATATCCTAGTGCTGACATGAGCTTCAATATCACTTTACCTTCTCCACCAGTCATAAGGATTTCAGAGCACCCGATTTTTGCAACCGTGAACGTAGACCTGATAGTTGACGTAGTAGAAGCTGGTGAACTAATTCCAGTTGCGTGCATCTCATTGGTAAGTTTACTGCTTCAGAACTGGAAAACCATGATATGAATGTATCATCAAGATTCAACCTTCTTCCACTTCTTTGCATTTCAGTTGGTTCATGCCTCCAGTACAGCTAAAATCTCAGGGAACAACCTCGTGGGCAGCATCGATTTGAACGATTTTGAGATGTCGTTGAAGTGGAGCAATATTGGCAATCTGCATATGGACCTAATTCAGGTAGATTACTATTCCATTTATCCTTCTGAATGAAGAACATTCTAAAAAGAAAGTTGTTCTGTGTCTATTTCAAGTCGATTTATTATCCCTCAACGTTGCAAATTTGCAGCCCGTCGTGCAAACTCTGGTCGATACTACGTTGTTGCCAAATGCAAACTCGTATTTCAGGAAGGGTTTCCCACTGCCCATCAAACATGGTTTCATGTTTCAAAACGCTGAACTAATCAGCTCAAATTCGAGAATTATGGTGTGCAGCGACGTTTTATGGACAGAGGGACGTAGTCCTGATCATCCACAACTTGTTTAGGTAGAGGACGTGATAATCCTCTAATTTTCTGCAAAATTCAGGCAAGGAAGAACGCACTCTAAATCTATACAGGGCTTATTTGATGGGTGAGGTTCCAAGCCACCCCTTAAACCGCTTCTTATGGATTTCTTTATGTACATGTAAATTATGTAAATGCTAACGTTTCTATTATATTAATGGTTCAAGGAGGAATTAGGTGCCTCCTCCTCCTTTTTGAATGTTGTTTGAACCATGTAATTTCTCCCTGCGGGGTACGACCATCGATAAAGACCATTTATCTGATTTTTCAATGTAAGTGGGATGTAAATCCAAAATTTATCGGTGTGAGATCCTATATCAATTGGAAAGGAGAATGAATAATTTCTTACAAGAGTGTGAAAACCTTAGATCCTTGAATATCAAAATTCAAAAACATTTCTTACAAAGATGTAAATTCAAAAGCAGTTTGCGTTGATATCTTAATCTTGAATTTAATCAAAATTCAAGATGCTCTTAATCTTAATCAAAATTCAAGATGCTCATATTCAACCATGCATCCCTATCGCATAGGTTTCAAGTCACTTTTGTAGAAGCTCCGGCAAAATACAAATGTTAATATGATCACATAAAAATGTTAACAGTACATGAGTACTACGTAAAGTATGAAGAATATGATGAACATTTTTAGCACTAAAAGTTTAGACCTGTCGTCAAACAACAATCAACCTTTGCTTATTGATCGGAAGCTCCTCTTCACAAACCACCATCAATAGAAATCACTGTCCTTGTAGAGGATTGGATTGAGAACTTCCTCAGATTCTTTTGCCATTTATCATAGATCATCATTGCATGCTGATGAACACAAGTGATCAATGTGTTATTAATGTCAGTTTGATATTCCAATCAAAACAAGAAACAAATTGGGAGGTTGCAGACATTAAAAATTCACCAATCATCCTTAAAATAAGTTGGAAAAAAAAAAGGTGTGTATTTAAACCGCAAACTCCTCATTAAAGTAGTGGAATTGGGAAGATAACAACAAATCAACAGTGCCAAATACTTGACAAACAAAGTAAATATTGCAAAACAGAAATTTATTCTGCAACAATCGAGTAGTCTGTAATCCAATATAATTGCAGAACTAAATTGAACATCTAATCTTTCAACACTTCACAAGACAGCCATCTACAAACACAGTGAATGAAATAGAATGTCGTAGTTTATTATTTCATTCCAAATACAATCATCTCATTTATAACCTATCGATAGGATCATCTCCTAGAAGTTTGTTTTCTTCTTTCTATTCTTTGTCTTGGGGGTAGGGCATGGGGATATTCATCGCTAGGACTTATAGGCGAAATTCAAAAAACAAGTCAAGTCATTCCTTCCTGCTTCTCGATCCTCATCTAGTCTTGTCTTTGCCTACATTCAAAACAGGGGAATGTATTTTTTTAATTAACAATTTGAATAAGAAATGGAAGGTTTTTGCATAAATGACTCGTTCTAGTAAACATATAAAATAATCAAGAGAAGGTTTATAACACCCGAGTTCAGCAAAAGGACTTAAACTCTAATCGATGTATGGTGATGGAAGGTGGGGGAAAGAGAGAATGAATCATTATTGTTTGTTAGGCTTGTTTGCATCCTAATTTGAAGTCATCTACTTGGTGTAATAAACTGTCTACTAGGGGGGAAAATGATCGAGTTGTTGTGCATGCATGTTAAATATTATTCCGTTCAATTTTATCAGTCCTATATGAGTTTACAGGCACCAACTCACCAGAGCAACAAGAAGGCAAGAAGAACATCAATGGGCCTATAAAGTGTGCTAGCTGCCTAATTCAAGAGTAAAAAATCTAGTTAGACAACCTAGAAGCAGATCCACTTCTCCTTTCAAAACAGAAAATCAAGAAAATTACGAAGTTGGATCAGGTATCTTGGCATAATAATCCGTATCAGTAATAAATTTAACCCAAAAGAAAACTTTTCATGGAGTACGGTCTGATGGTTCATAGACATGACTGCTTTAATCAAAGAGTACTAGCATAGATCTTTCATCCTCCAGAAACATCAGACTATGACCCCTAAACCTTAATATAGATATCACTATTTATAAATATAGTTGACCATTATTCTCGCCCAAACTACTGCTCTCTTTCTTGATTCATGCAAATAATTATAAATCTGAGATTCATCCAACGAAGAACCAATGCAAATAGAAAATCAACTTCCGGCAAATTATCAGCTTTCTTTCTTGTACACGGAAGAAATCATTCTGAAATCATAGATATGATCTAAATTCCAAGCTATACAAATTTATATTAGCGTCCTTGCCTCTTTCGATCTAGCTCGTGACAGATCAAGAAACTTAAGAGTTCAATTATCAGTTACGCACCTTCGGGAAGCCAACCGCAGCTGCTGCGCGAGACAGAGAGCATTGAGGTCATCAAAGCTGAAGACGACGCAGAGTGAAATGGCATCATCGACTCCAAACAGAAGCTCATCTCAGCCGCACACCTTCAGGCAAAATACATTACCTAATTTATTGAAGCGTTTTGCCAAGCTCGTTATTTAAAAAAACAAGGTAAAGGAGAAAGGCTATCTTGTTGTCATTTCAAAGTTCTAGAGCTTAGTATCGCAAATAAAAACCTGAGAGAAATAAATTTGAAGATGGAACACCGTTTACGTTGACTCCTTTTGGAGAAAAGAAACTCCAAAATCTCTAGATTCAGAATCTTTCACACTTCAAATGGACGCAAAAGCATTAAGCAACGCACCTGAAATTTCGATGGGAGAGAGGCTTCGTAGTTGCCATGCGAAAGGGAGTACTTGATGACGACTTGGCTTGAGAACCGATCTGAGCAGCAGCACGGCGTGCCGAGCCTGAAAATGACCGGAAAACAGATCTAGCACCAATTGAAGCCATTGTTAATCTGAAGAAATGATAGATTCTGAAAGTCTGTTCTTGGTACAGACTATCAACAACAAGAACTCGACTCTTGCTTCTTGGCTGCAGAGGGTTAAACCTAAAACCCTACTTTGAGTGTGAAGGGTTTCTAACTTTCTACACGGCCGGGGTAATTTCGAAATATCCTTTCAAAAGGGGCACTTTCGTAATAATTCTAAAATTGAGGCCTTCCACTCACTTCACGTGGTATTGTCCACTTTGGACATCAGTGCTCATCGCTTTGCTTTGGGCACAAGTGCTCGTCAGTGCTCATCGCTTTGCTTTGGACACACAAGTGCTCGTCAGTGCTCATCGCTTTGCTTTGGACACACAAGTGCTCGTCAGTGCTCATCGCTTTGCTTTGGACACACAAGTGCTCGTCAGTGCTCATCGCTTTGCTTTGGACACACAAGTGCTCGTCAGTGCTCATCGCTTTGCTTTGGACACACAAGTGCTCGTCAGTGCTCATCGCTTTGCTTTGGACACACAAGTGCTCGTCAGTGCTCATCGCTTTGCTTTGGACACACAAGTGCTCGTCAGTGCTCATCGCTTTGCTTTGGACACACAAGTGCTCGTCAGTGCTCATCGCTTTGCTTTGGGCTTACCCAAAAGGCCTCATGCCTATGAAGATAGTATTCTTTCAATTTATTTATCGTACATTTATCGATTAAATCTCTAAATTTTTAATTTATGAAATTAAATTTCAAATTTAATAAGCTTATCAATTTTAATCCATCCTACTAGTTTAGGATAAAAAATGATTTTTATAACAATTTTTTTTTTTTTTTTTTTTAATTTTAACCTAAGAGTTTACATTAAATATTGAATTAATAAATCAAGGTTATTACTCAATGGACAATTCAATTTTTGTCGTACAATAAATATTGGTTAAGTTTATTGTGCATAACAGCGCGGGGGAAGAATTGCACGAGCAGAATTGGGCGACTGAGCTCACCCAACGAGTTCTCCAGTTCGTTCTTAAGCTAATTCCAACCCGAAATTTACCTGCTAATTTGATTGAAGCGGCTCTACTCCGTGCTTTACTTCTTCCTTTCCCCCTTCTGTTTCTCGCATTGGCTGCTGATTATATTATCGCCCAAATTCCCAACACCTGATATAGACAATTTCATTTTGAACCTTCGGTTCGTTGAGTGTCTGCTAGCTGCTTCAGCTGAAGTGTTTTTTTCCGAGTTTTGTTGTAGATTTTGTTCTTCTAGGGTTCATGGCTTCGTTGTTCAAGGTAAATTGCTTTTCTATTTCCATTTTAGATAACGAAGAACTTTTCCTGTAGTTATTGCCTAATATTTTATTGCATGGTTGATTCGTTTTCCGCTCCATTAGGTTTATTGGGTGTGTCAAAGGCGTCTTTGCAAGTTGTATTCGGACATGTCTGAGAGTTAGTTTATATGAACTGCATGAAGTAAATTTGTTGTTTCGATTTATTTTGTTTGCTACGAGACTCATTTTGGTACCAAATGTCTGAGAGGTAGTTTTCTGATCGATATTATAGTTTTGTCACCATTATTATTATTGTTCTTATTATTTTGAGTTATTGGTGAGATTTGAACTTTTTACGATAAAAGATCTATGCCTAAATCAATTGAGCTATATTCAAGAGGATGATTTTGTTACCAAAGGGTACTCTGATTATTGTTACCACTCGGTGTGTCTTAACATTAAAATGTTTAAAAGCATTCAAAGTAAGAGGAATATATTGAAAGGAAGAATGTCGCATGTATGTAGTTAGGTGATAGGTGATGTTTCTATGATTCTATCTAAGACAAGCTTCCTGCTTTCAACTTAATCATTTGTAGGACCCATCAAAGCTATCTGTATACCGGGATAGAAGATTTCAGGGAACACAAGATGAATTTGAACTGGCTCTTCAGACTTCATCCACCGTTTACGTGGGAAATATGTCCTTTTATACGACAGAAGAGCAAGTTTATGAGCTGTTTTCTCGAGCTGGAGAAATTAAGAAGATAATCATGGGTTTGGATAAGAATTCAAAAACACCTTGTGGCTTTTGTTTTGTCCTGTAAGACTTCATAGTTCTTCTTCCTAACTAGTAGAATATATTGATGTGCTTTTTATCAATATTCAACCATACAATTATATTCTGCCAATTGGAGTTATTTAATAAACGTATTTAATTATGTATTTGCTGCTCAAAACTGTCTGCTGTTATTAGCCCTCTGTGCAAGAGAGACAGGGGGAGGGAGAGAGTAGTCTCTCGAAAATACTCACGTGTGTTACTGTCCTTGCAAACTTTATAATGATTTTTCTTTGATACCCTGAGTTCTATCAGCAGTTCATTGATGCAGCCTACTGCTTTCTTCTGTCCATATATATCACTTCATATGCACCTAGATGTATATTGATCCTCATGATTGTCACCCGCTTAGCGCAAAATCATTTTGAATAATTGAAGGCAGTTGGGAATGATCGCTATTCGATCTATCTGGGTCCATTTTAACCTTGAGATTGTTTGCTCATCTCATGCCTTTGGTACTCATTCTTGCAAGAAATGTTTTACATATGTCTGCATTTAAGCCTTTCAATTTATGGGGCTATCCTTTTAAAATGGTTGCTTATTTTATCTACACTTTGTTAGATACTATTCTCGGGAGGATACCGAGGATGCTGTAAAATATATAAGTGGAACAATTCTTGATGATCGGCCCATCCGTGCGGATTTTGATTGGGGATTTCAGGATGGCAGGCAATGGGGTCGTGGTCGAAGTGGTGGACAGGTAGTGTTTCTGATCTATGTCAAATTAATTCATGACTTGGAGTCCTACAATCACTTCCTGTTTATTTCATTTTGCTTTGTTGTTCACAGGTGCGTGATGAATATCGAACAGACTATGATCCTGATATCCTTTTTTTCTTTTAATACTGTTACTCACTATATAGATTATGGAAATCATTGTCTGATGCACTGAAAAATAGATATCTTTTGCATTTTTCTGGGTACCATTTATCAACTCAATATTCATTTGTTGTCCTCTCTCTTTTTATATATACATATATATAGAATATAATATACACAGTTGATTCATATCACTCAGTTTTTTTAGCAAAATCTAAACACAATTACACAAATCCAAGTTTCATAAAATTAAATTGATTACAACCTCAAAAGCGAGGATACAGCAACACGTCATTTTCTAAAAAACCATTACATGGATATGTTGGAGACAGTTTGTTTCATATAGAATATATGTGTATGTATTGATATATTTAATACCTTATAATAGATAAAACATGTAAGTTTACCGTAAAAATAAATATACTTCACAAAAAACATATAAACTCGTGTCAATTAACAATATAGAACGATTTGGTTGGTCATGGCTAGAGGAAGAATATGTGATCCTAATGTTTTAGGAATGATCTAAAGTATGAGAATTAGAATATGTTATAGAATCCATCTTTTTCCTTTCTTTTACTTTTTTTTTTTTTTTCACTTCACTTGTTAGGTTGTGCTTGGATGGACTAGGCTTTAATTTTGCTCCAAATTCATGCCCCAGTCCTGTCTGTAGTTGGAAAAAATGTATATGACGACTTTTTTTTTTTTTTTAGCTTGTTGGGCACATGTTTGTGTGTCTAGATAAGTCCATGTCCAACACATGTCTGAGTACGACATAGACACTCTACCTAAAACAGAGTGTTCATGCCTCCTAGATTACAACTAGGAGCCAAACAATCCCAGAGGGGATCAATAACCCATTAGTGCGAATGGCTAACTTGCATTAATTTTATGGCATCATCAAACCATACTGAAACCCTAAAGAATATAATTCATCTACTCAAAAGGAAATCAGTTAGTCTGTTGAGTGTGTAACATTGACTACCGTTGCGCTACTGAGTGCCTTCTGTGTAGTTTGTCGTTCCTCAATTGGCATGTGACAAACGTCCTTAACTTTTGTTAAATTTAGTATCATAGCTCATTCATATACAAAAATTTTCTGGTAATGTTCATTTTTTGACACCCCATGTCCTTTAAATTTCACATTTCTTTGTAGTTTCCTTAATTTATTGAACGTAGAGGTGGCTATGGAAAGTTAGTTCAGAAAGAGTTGGAAGCACAGAGGCAGCTTGTGGATTACGGTACTGGTTCACTAGGCTCTATGCCGTCAGTCATACCCCAATGTGAGTTGCTATGAGGAATCCTATGTATGGACAGTATGCATAAACGTTATTTATTTGATATGCCTTGACTTTCCTGTTTTTTTTTTTTTTAATCCAAAGGTTACCGCCATTCATAGATGACCCATTCAACTTGTACGTTCCATAATGGAGAGACTCATCTCGAAANTGGAAGCCACGGAAATGGGCATCGTCATGGAAGAGGTATCAAATTTCTAAAGCATTTTAATCATCTGATGAATGGGAATTTATTTGCATTCCGGGGGTTTCTTGATATTTATCAGACTACATTATTGTTGTTTAAAAAACTAGATTACCACAATCGTAAGCGCTACCGAGATGATGATCGGCATGCCCATGAAAGCTCCAAGAGAACTTCAGATTATGACTCTAGAAGAAATCCTGATCATGAATCAAGACCGGTAATTTCTAAATGATGCTTCATCTTAGGACATGTTTGAAAGTGGTTTTTGTATATTCGTTTCGACCATTGATTCTACATTTTAAAAAGGGATCTTCATACAACCAAGAGTGATTTTGAATGAGTTAATTTTAAAATAGATGTGGTTCTAGTTATTCCAATATCAATTCCAAACATGTCCTTAGTCATCTTTGTGTGCTTAAGTTTTGACAAAAGACACCACACCGTGCTTGCATGCGGCACTTCCATCTTACAAAATGAATCTTTAGTTGTTACCCGATATTAAAACCATTACTATGTACACTGCTTTTCTTTGGCTGTTTATGTTGCCATGCTTCAGTATTTAACTGTTCGTGCTGTAACAGCAGAAAAATCCAAGGTTCCGGGACAGTGGCGATTCTGATGAAGAGGATGACGATGACCGAAAACAGCGACACTAACCCTAGTGTCATTGCCATATTATAACGTGAGGTATCATTTACAAAGTTGTTGATTAGTTCAGAACAAATCGAGTGATACGGGACAAGTTCGTTACTTATGCATGTTAAAACTAACGAACTTTGTAAACGAAGAAATGACTATAAATTGCAGTCTGTACTTCAGTATTATTAAGAATCAAGTAGGCATTTTGTCGCAACTATCTTCAGAAAAATGAAGAGTACGATTCTATTATCAACAGAAATTTCTTCTAGGATTCCCTGTGGTTATCTCTAATATTCATCTTATTATCATAGCTACAATTTTATTTTATTATTGTTTTTTTTAGTTGTAGGAGGTAGCAGAAAGGATAATTTCAAAGCCCAATTACAAATTTGATTGCATTAAGGTTAAGTAATTTGATGTAATTGGAGAAGGTCAACTTGGAGGCCTCAATTGTTAGCCCCATATTTCCAGATTCATATCAAGCCCATGACATAGACAACATAATATCTAAATCTCCAAGGGGAATTAGTTTGAGGCGTAGAGGCCTTGGAAAACACTTCAATGAATGAAAAATGGATTGGTTGCTACCCATTTAATTAAACTGATAGCGGCAGCTGAAGGGTGTCCCCCACAGTCAAAGAGGCGACCACTAGGGCTGCCCCCACTTTTACGTCGGGTCAAAGTCTTCGTAATGCAACGATAACAGGTACGTATTATCTTTTTTTAAGATCAGAAATTCAAATCTTCTTTGTTTTACTTTTTTAAGATTTATTTTTACGGTATCTTTTAAATTTATTCCGAATCGAACACGCCTTAAACTTTGAAATTGTGAGAGAAATGAAGCGAAAGCTGATGAAGAAAGAGATAGATAGAATTGTTGATACAAAGGACAAAAACATTAGAAGGTGGAAATAAAAAGTTGAGTGAGGACCCATCACTATATTTGGAAGAGATAATGGTTGAATTATGTGTGTTCTGTACACTGCACTGGTCTCCAGGGAACTCAACAGTAGTATATATAATCTTTAAATTATTTAATTCTGTAATAAATTTCTAATTTTATGTCAAAAAAAATAATACTTTTTTTTTTTTTTTTTTTTTTTTTTTTTTTTTTTTTTTTTTTTTNTATAATAAAACTTTAGTAAATTCATAAAATTTTTTAAAAAATTGATAATTTGACCTTATAATTTAATTTTTTTAAAAAAGTTTAGGATATAATGGACACGTAAAGCGATTGCGACTATTATTTTTTGTTCCATATGATACGTGTCAATGATTCATGCTATCAAATTTTGTATTTTACACTACTTCCACTCCATGCACTGTCTCGCCCCACGCCCAACATCTTGTGGCTGACAAATATTGTCCCAAAAAAAATATGGTATATATCAACAAATTATTATTAATTTTGCGTTTATTTATTACATATTTTATTAGGCATGAATTCTAAAAAATATGATATATATCAACAAATTATTATTATTATTCTTTTATATCAAACTCAAAATTCATAAATTTATTTGACAGAGACGGAAAGGTTTTTCAAGGTCGTAGTTTAACTCTTATCAATATATTTTTATTAAAATTTTTAACTAAAAATCTTAAAAAATCAATATATTTTATAAGCAAATTACAAACATAATTTCTAAACATTCAAAATTGAAATATTACAATATAATCTTTAACTATTAAAAGAATTTATAATATAATTTTTAGTTTAAATATAGTTTCAAAACTAACCATTAGATTCTCATAATAGATTTTTTTAAAATAAATATATTTATATTAAGTGGGGGCGAGTAATTAGATGGGAACAGAGAATATAATCTCGTCCCTGATCCCATATATATAATGGGAAAAAACATTATTCACTCCCTCCTCCCTTCTCTGTCTAAACAGAGAATCTCCATTTCATTTAGGACTGCGCTTAAAATGGACATCTGTAATAAAATAAATAAATAAATAGAGAATCTCTCTATTTTTGCAGTGATACCCCTGGGAAATAGGGAAAATAGGGAAATAGGAAAAGTTTGGGGGGTGAGAGTGCAAAAATAAAAAGAATGAAGATGAAGATATGATAGGAGTGGGGCCCACGGGGGAGCAATCTGAGTTTAGTGTGAGAGTTGCTAAAAGCTACAAAACAATGACAAGTGGGGTGTGTCTCTTTCTCTGGTCTCTCTGCCATTTTCAACGTCTTTATTGAATAATGTCCATTTATTTTATTTTATTTTATTTTATTTTTCTCATTTTAATTTAATGCTTTTTATATTTGCACTTTATACAAACTTCAATAATAACATTATCATTATTATCCTCCGAGTTTTATGTTCTATGATTGCTAAGTTTAGTATTTATATTCTTCTCCATCTTCATTAATTATTTTACTACATTAACAACTACACATTCAAATCCTTAATCTTCCCAAATTTGTTTTTTAAGCCTTAAAAAAAAAAACGTTGTATTACTTTCATACGTGTATGTTTCATTTTATGTCGAGCTTCCTTTCATGCATGCAATGGTCACTTCCGATCAGTCCCGAGAGCTACTCCTAAGTCCTAAGTGTTGGATGATGAATGTCCCACATTGGCTATTTTAGGGAATGATCATGAGTTTATAACCAAGGAATAATCTACGAGGCCTTTTGGGAAGCTCAAAGCAAAGTCATCATTCCATTGTGGAGAGTCGTGTTCGTCTAACATGACATCAAAGTCATGCCCTAAACTTAGTCGTGCCAATAGATTGATAAATCATCAAATGTCGAACAAAGGACTCCAAAAGAAAAGGAGTCGAGCCACCTTGAAGGCGGTAAAAAATGACTAAGACTCCAAAGGAGTCGAGCCTCGATTAAGGGGAGGCGTACTAAGGCCTCAATTTCATACCATTGTGGAGAGTCGTGTTCGTCTAACACTAAGGATTATTGAGGAGAATAGTCCCACGTTGACCAATTTAAAAAAAGATCACGAGTTTATAAGTAAATAGCACTATTTCTATTAGCACGAGAGTTTATGCTCAAGATAAACAATATCATACTGTTGTATGTCTGAGCGGTTAAGTTGGTATAGTCGGAAAAGTCTGATAACTTTTTTATTGGTTTTTAGTGTTATAATTAAAGCCCCAAAAACCAAAGTGTTACTCTTGGTGGGTTAATACAAGAAGCTCCAAAGGAGCAATGGATGAGAACCAATAACCCTCTTACAAAAACAACAAGAGAAGTAGTAGCGGCATTTTTAGATCATCAACGGATCGAAAAGTGCAGCACGAGAGAAATGTCGTCAAATTAAGGCTGGCGGGGATGATGGTCAAGCACAGGTGGGCGGTATTTTAGGAATGCCTTGTCGTTGGAGCTCGACTTTGACACTGTCCAAAGACGGAGGCTTTAGGCCGAGGGGAAGTGGCAGCCATGGCTTGGTTAAAGCATCTCCAATAGCTGAGTCTATGCTCTCTTTGGACTGCACAATTTGAATTTAAATGAAATCAAAATTATTGGGTATAGAATTGTTAGTATTTGCATGCAAAACGGGATAGGGATAGAGATCTTACTGGATAAGAGTCCAGTGGAAGGTGGGTGGGAGAACGGCCGACGGTGGTCGTGGGCTCTACTTTGTACATCGGATGTGGCGGTGGAATTACCGAGAATGCTGCCCCACCAAATCTCTGCTCCCAAAATTAATCATTATGTTTTTTTCTACTGCCTTTCTCTACCACGTCTATTACTTAATAAATATATTCGGTAATCGAGCCTACCACGTAGATATTGTCTTATTTAAACATTACTTTTTTGAACTTTCTCTCAAGGTTTTTAAAACGCGTTTGGTGGAGAGGTTTCCACACCCTTACTGTAAGGGCCCAGACCCACCGCTAGGAGATATTGTCCTCTTTGGGCCATTGTAAGCTTCCCTCAAAGTTCTTAAAACTCGTAAGTTGGAGAGGTTTCCACGCCCTTATTGTAGGGGCCCAGACCCACCGCTAGCAAATATTGTCCTTTTTGGGCCATTTTAAGCTTCCCCTCGAGGATTTTAATACGCTTTTGCTAGGGAAAGGTTTCCACATCCTTGTTGTAACATGTTTCGTTCTCCTCCCCAAC
This sequence comes from Cucurbita pepo subsp. pepo, assembly GCF_002806865.2. NCBI lineage: Eukaryota > Viridiplantae > Streptophyta > Magnoliopsida > Cucurbitales > Cucurbitaceae > Cucurbita > Cucurbita pepo. The sequence continues at coordinate 5,547,677 of NC_036653.1, forward strand.
TGATGTGGGATCTCGGGAGAGGTTTCCACTCCCTTATTATAATGGCCCAAGCCCACCAGTAGCGGATATTGTCCTCTTTGGACTTTTCCATACGAGTTTTTCCTCAAGGTTTTTAAAACTGAAAGGTTTCCACACCCGGGATGTTTCGTTCTCCTCTCCCCAACTAGGATCTCACACTTCTAAAGAATGTTTCGTTCTACTCACTGTGGGATCTCACATCTTTCACCAATTTAGGTACTAAACAAACTCTTAATTTTCATTAAAATTTGTTAATCTAGGAAGAATAAAGCTCTCTCTTACGTGGGCGTATGAAAATTCAAACCTTTTAACCTATTCGATCGATAATCTATAGTTAATAACTTATCGAAAATTTATGATGTAAATGGAATCAAAGTTGTAAATGGAAAGAGACAGATAGAAAAGCTCCAAGAACATGAGTCAGGAAGACAAAGATAAATTACCGTGGTCGGAATTGGCTGTGGGAAGCATGGCGTTCTTGGGGTTAAGGCGTTTGGAACCTACAAAACAAAAAAAAACATGAGTTTGTACAACTCGTGAGTGAGAGAAATTTAAGAACAAGAACAACAAAAAAACATAGAAAAAAAGAGGTTTTTTTCTCCTCCTTATACCCGTTGGTGGTGGTGGTGGTGGTGGTGGTGCCAGTCAGGGGGCGGAGGAGGAGCGGCGGCGTGTGGCCATGAAGATGGCGGGGTGGTCGGTGGAGGTGGCGGAGATGGTGAATGTGGGAGATGCTTTGGCCATACGTGCATTAGAGATTGATCCACCGTGGGATGACCCCACACATGTAATGGCCTAAAATGAGGATGCATGGGCGTCATGGGCGGAAATCCCATGGTGGGTGCACTCCAAGGGCTGAGCTCTCTCTTCCCGGCGTTACCGCCCGACGCCGAGCCATACATCTGCCGCCTTTGGCTCCAACTCGCCGCCTCCGCTTCACGTGCCAGCAAATGTTTCCGATGCGACCTATACTTCTAAAAAAAAAAAAATACAAAGATTTCACAAATAGAACTAATGATTCAAACTCAGAGCTAGTAAGAAAGATGAATAGATAGATTCATGTCACAAACTTGAAGATGGCTAGCAACGTTATGGCGAGTGAGACACTCAATCCCCATAAGCTCCAATATTCGAGAAGGCACCGCCTTATCCACTCCCAGCTGCTCCACCGCTTGCACAAACCGCCGGTGCAGCTCCGGCGTCCAATCCACCTGCACTTCCACAACCAAAAACAACGCACAAATCCATCAAAGTTTGCATCTTTCTTGCATTTTCTTTAACTTTAGCCAAAACCCATTAAAACCCAATTGAAAAAAACAACAAAAAAAACAATCCCATAACTTAGAATATTATTACTTACCTTAACTTTCCTCTTCCCTTGAGAATTTTTTGATTGAGAAGAAGACTTCCTGTTCTTAATCTTGTCACCATGTTTCACCAAATCGTTGACTTCAATAATATTTCTTGGCGTGGCCGATTCATCTCTTTTACTCACAATCTCTTGATCCCCTTGAGCACAAGATCTCGAATCCAAATCCTTCTCTTCATCACCTCTATTATCAACCTTTGAATTGTCGTCAAATTTTTCTAAAATCACCGATGCATTGACCTCCGATTCCTCACTGCCACTAACGGAGAATTCAGCAAGGATTTCAGGGTCCATCTCCAAATCAGGCAACACATCTCCATCGTTGATTCCCACAAAGAAATCATCAAAATTGATACTGTCGAGCAAATTAGTATCATCATCAAAGCCGTGAAAATCATCACCACCAATCGAAAAGCTCTCCACTTCTCCTTGTTCTTCATCTTTGTTGCCACTCCTAACCGGTGACACCGCAAGCATTACAAAAACTTGCCCTAAAGTCCCAACCTTTGCATAAAATTCACAAAACCCCCAATTGGGTATTGCTCTAATCGATGCAAAGAGTAATAAAAATCGTTTCTTTTTCTTATAATTCGTGAGAATTACAAGAATCAAAGAAAAGGGTATTTTTAGAAGATGAAGAAGACGAAGAACACGGTTTGGGTGTTGGCCACAACTTGAGGGTTTTTAGATCTCTAGCAGCGTCAGAGATTTTGTTTGAACCTCTTTGTTGTGGTTCGAGGGTGCTACAACAATTTGATTTTTGAAATTTATTTTGGGGTTGCAAGGCTCGCTTGTGGATGACCTTTTTTTGAAATATTCATTTCTTGGAGGAAGTGCTTGCTCGTGAACTAAATAATTGTATAGCCAAAAAGCTTTGAATGAAGGAGAGGGAAGAGAGAGAAAGTATGTCAGAGAGGATTGGAACGGGAAGTTGATTGATATAGAATCATATAATGTTTATATCTGTTGTACAGTGGAACAAGATAGCGATGGCATCATGTGCCCAAACCCATATCAACAAATTAATGTTCATGTTCATCATCTTCAACAACACTAACATAAACCCTAAACATACTTTGAAAAAAAAAAAAAAAAAAAATCTTGAAATGGTTGTAACTTTTGGGAATGGAGCAGTTGATGTCATAGTTTGCTGCTGCCCACTTTCTTTTCCCTCTAAAGGAAGCTTTTGCATTGTTATCAACCATTTTACTTTTCAATCAAATCTAAGAATTTGATGTTGAATCATATATGATTTAATGAGATTTATATGAATGTTGGTCAAATTTATGAATACCGAGTAATTTTAATAGAAATTTCTCTAACTCGAGTTAAATCCAAATCCAACTAGAAATCCGGATTGAAATTTTTTAATCTCAATTGAATTTCGATGAACTCCGATTGTGATTCTAGCTGGGATGCATGAATCCCGATTGAAATTTTTGAATCTCAATTGAAATTCATAAATTTTGATGAACTTCAACTAGCTGAGTGCATGAATTCTGATTGAAATTTTTGAATCTCAGTTGAAACAACGGAATTTTGATGAACTCCAACTATGATCCTAGCTATGATGCATGAATCTCAATTGAAATTTTTTAGTCTAAGTTGAAACTCATGAATTTTAGTTAACTTCGACTGTAATTCTAGCTGGGATGCATGAATCCCGATTGAAATTTTTGAATCTTAGTCGAAATTCATGAATTTTAATGAACTTCTACCGTGATTCTAGCTCGGATGCACGAATCTCGAATGAATTTCATGATTTCCAACAACTCATGCTTTTTTGAAAATCAACCTGTTTTTTTTTCTTTCTTTCTTGAATAAGCTATCTATTTATTTATTTATTTAGTTTTTATAATTATTTGAATCGAGTAAAATTGCAATAACTTCAAAAGGTAGGACAAAAATTCAGGCAGTAAAAATAAAAAGTTGATAAATATTTATTTTTATTGTATTTAATGAGTGAGGATATAAACGTAATTTTAACTCCATGTCCTTTTATTTATGCTGACATCATATTCATCATCAATACGTCCAAAAAAGGCTTATTTTTCAAAACCCTAAACATTTATGAGCTATGTTTTTTACACTAACTGAGTAAAGAAACATAACAACCTTATTTTATGCTAAAATAACATAGATTTTTGAGTTACAACAATAATACCCAATGGGTACTATGTTTGATGAATGGAATTAATGAATGTGCAGAGAGAGATAAGGGTATCTTAAAATTCTTTATTTGAGTGGACAATTTTCACATTACTCTTATCTATAATGTTTTATAAATTAAATGATCGAAATGACATGGTGAACTTAGGTAACAATGTGATTCTTGATGGGACTTCAATTTGTTGTACCATATAATTAATGCAGTATTCGTCAACTCTTCTCTTCTATAAAAAAAAAAAAAAAAAAAAAAAAAAANCCATGTCAAGAATCTGGATACGATACTTGATAGTCCCGACATTCTCTACGATATGCTCATATTACCTATGTTTCTTGTTTTGTAGAGTGAAGATTATCCCTACAGACCAAAACAAGTATTTCCACCATGTTTTATCATCACTCACATGTATTCTAAGAAAATACTCATAGCTCAACTAACCTAGAATTGTTTCAAATAAAACATATTTAACCATGAAACTCTTATAATTAAGCCACTGAAAAGGAAGGTACACATTGATAGGTAATAACTTTCATTTCCTTTATGTTTTTTCTAATCATTCGGATGTCACACATGAATATCTCTGTAACGGCTCAAGCCCACCGCTGGTAGATATTGTCCTCTTTGGGCTTTCCCTTTCGAGCTTCCCCTCAAGGGTTTAAAACGCATCTACTAGGAAAATGTTTCCACACCCTTATAAAGGGTATTTCGTTCTCCTCCTCAACCAATATGGGATATCACAATTTCTTTGGATGATCTGGGCGTTCGAAAAATGGGTCCTCAAAACCCGCAATAATTGTTATTGTTGGTGATTATGTATGTTGTAAAGATAGGTTTGGCTTTCATTATCAGTTGTGCCTTTCTCATTTTTTGGGGTCCCCTCAAAGATGCAACCACTTTAAATCAATCCAAAATTTCACTTCACCCTCATCCATTCATCTCAATAATTTCATTCTTTTCCAATTCAATTTTCGAACTTTCAAGTAAGATCGGATGGCTCTAACTCTTACATAATCAATCGACCGTGCATGAGTAATGATGTTGTAAGTTGTGTAGCGTATGCCTTCTAATTTTACATAGCAACTACGACCGAGCTGTTATTAAACTCGAGTTAAAATATTAAGGGGGAAGGGGGAAGGGGGTCATGGATGGATATGGGCAAATATAAAAGAAATGATATTTTGAAGAATAAGGCCAAATAAAGCATTGCATGTAAATGAATGTGTGGAGAAGAGGTTTTTGTCTCTCATAGAAACAACTTTTTGAAGGGTTTTTTTGTGGTGGCAAGTTATTTGTTTCAATTTACACAAACTTCCAAAATATATATATATATATATATATATAGATGGAGTCAAAGTCAAATTTTGATAAAGATTAAAAGGTTTAAAATATTGACGATAATTAATAAATTAAGGAGATGATTGATTTAATTAAGAGATGAAGAGTGTAATTATAATCGACCATATAGTTATAGTTAAGAAGTGATTTAATTAAATAAAAAATTTAATGGTATAGTTGTAAAAAACTTTACTATAAGTAACTTCTATTTAATGGCATTTATGAATTATTGTTTATGTGGTCCTTAAAACGGGTAGATATTTTACTTTGGTTTGATAATATATATATTTTTTGTTTTATTAATAATTTCTACAAGCTTCTAATCCGACGTTAGAATCGGAGCTCGTGTGAAAGTATCGTATTCGCGTGCTAACTTTTTGTATTTTGTTAATTTCATTCTCTTCTACTGACTCATTTTAAAAGAAGTCGCTCGAGACACTCGCTCACATGTATGTGCCATAGGGTAGCTCGCTTCGAGAAAATGACCTATTGATAATAAAAAGTTGACACCATGTTTTCTCTTATAGTACATTTTGAAGTCTTTCTAATCTTTCTAGAGAACATGTGATTTTGCGAGCGGTCGTACGAACTCGTGGAGTGTTTGTTTGGTGTCTTGACACCAAGTTTAGCGAGCTTTCATTTTTTTATAGAGACAGACTTAACTCCAAAACTACACGTCGAAACCTCAACATTTGAGGTTATGGTCTGATGCTGTACCAAATCCTCTTGTCTTCGACACTCGTATCTCCTCGTTCTTTCCAACCTTGCTTATGTCTTAGCTTGACTTTAATGCACACTCTTCTTGGTGTGATTGACGATCCACCGTTCTCAGCGATCGTATCATAACACTTATCTATCTCGATTTTCATGTGGTCGGATGGGAGCTACTTGAAGGTTGCACTGTTTCAAAATTGGGATTGCAACAAGTATGGCTTTGGGCTCAGTCCACCAGAAAAACAAGTTTGGGCCAAACGCCTATGAAGCCCACGTCGAAGCCCATCCATCGAACCACAATGGGCACTTCGCCCTTTCCAAAGCCCATTGTGTTGACATAGCAAAGCCCATTTGTTCATCGATCATATGTGTTTTAATTAATTAAATGTAAAATTTGTTTCACAAATAATTACTTAATAACGTTCATAGATTTCATATCATTATTAAATGGCAATGACTTTGTTGATCCAAAATTGGAACAAAGGGAGAGAAATAAATAAGAAAAAAAGAAAAAGCATAGACTGTTCTTGCGACAACGACAAGTGTTCGTAATTTCTCGAACTTTCCCCTGCTTTCTCAAACCATCATAGACTGAAGAAGACTCTCACAAATTTACACCGCCATTTTGGATCGTTATCTTCATTGCCTCTACTCCTAATTTGTTCTGCAAAATCAACCAGAAAGCTCTCAGGGAGCAAATGGGTGTTGATTACTATCGAATTTTGCAGGTGGATAAGAATGCTACCGACGATGATTTGAAGAAGGCCTATAGAAAACTTGCCATGAAATGGCATCCCGATAAGAACCCTAACAACAAGAGAGAAGCTGAGGCCCAATTTAAGCAAATTTCTGAAGCTTATGAGGTATTCATAAATAACCCTCTTGTTGTTTTCCCTTGTGTATGAGAATGATCGATGAATGATTTCAATCAAAAATTTCATATGGGTTTCTGTTCATTTCTCTTTTCGTTCTGTTTATGTCCTATTGTTCAAGGAAATGAATCTTCGTGCCTCTGTTTTCCTCTGTTTTTCTCTGTTTTCCTCTGTTTTTTCTAGGTTCTGAGTGACCCCCAGAAAAGGGCAATCTATGATCAGTACGGTGAAGATGGTCTAAAGGGTCAGGTGCCACCACCGGATGCTGGAGGTCCGGGCGGAGCCACCTTCTTCTCCACCGGAGATGGACCAACGACGTTTCGGTTCAATCCCCGAAACGCCAACGATATTTTCTCTGAATTCTTCGGATTTTCAAGCCCATTTGGCGGCATGGGTGGAAGAGGACAAAGATTCTCATCAAGTTTATTCGGTGATGATGTTTTCGCATCCTTCGGCGGTAGCGACTTCGACGGCGGAGGCGGAGGCGGTGGCATAGGCGGTTCCATGTCCCGACATGCTTCTCGTAAAGCACCGCCAATCGAAAGACAACTACCATGTAGCCTCGAGGAGCTATACAAAGGAACAACTAAGAAGATGAAAATTTCTAGACAAGTTACCGACGTTCGTGGGTAAGCAAAGCATAAAAAAAGAACCCCATGATTTTATTTTTGTTTTGAACTCTTAAAAAACCAACCATTTCTTCACTGAATCAGGAAAGCAACGAAAACAGAGGAGATCTTGACGATCAACATAAAGCCCGGATGGAAGAAGGGAACGAAGATCACATTCCCAGAGAAGGGAAACGAGGAGCCTGACATTATACCATCAGATCTTGTTTTTTTGATTGATGAGAAGCCTCACAGCGTGTTCACTCGCGATGGGAACGATTTAATTGCTACTCAAAAGATATCTCTGGCGGAAGCGTTGACAGGGTACACTGTTCATCTTACAACGTTGGACGGCCGACATCTGAGTTTCCCGATCACTAATGTAATCACTCCAAATTACGAGGAAGTGATACCCTCAGAAGGAATGCCCCTTCAAAAAGACCCCACCAAGAAAGGGAATTTGAGAATCAATTTCGATATCAAATTTCCCACCAGACTCACCGCCGAGCAGAAGGCTGGCATTAGGAAGCTCTTGGGCTAGGCTTGAGCTAATGGGTTTTTCTTTTTCGTGAAAAAATGGATCATTTTTATTTTAGTAGTGTTGGTTTCTTATTATTACAAGAGGTTGTGGCGTGAGTGGCGTGAGTGGCGTGAGCGGCGTGAGCGTGTGAGAGATACACTTTTAAACATTTTCGTTATAGTAATTGGTTATCATTCTCGGTAGATGCAGAGGAATTTGTTATCTCTAAACACGTAAATTTCTGTCTCTTTGTTTAATTTTTTTGCTTGTCGGTGTGTAGTGGGATTGATATTGATTCCACTTTTGATGTAACAATTGGGTTTTGGTTGTGCTACACCAATTGGGTATTATACATTGGGTATTATTACATTTTTTTGTTGTATAATTAGGATAGAATAAGTGGTATCAGAGTATTGAAGATTGTGGTACAACAAGTGGTGTCAGAACATTAAAAGTTATGATATTACGACACAACATGACATGAATGAACTGAGTGTGTGCCGAGTATTGAATTAAATAAGAACAATTGTAACAATCGTGAGGGTAGAATACAGATTGTAAAGGGCAATCGAGTATTGAATTAAATAAGAACAATTGTAACAATGGTGAGGGTAGAATACAGATTGTAAAGGGCAATTGGGTTGCTATTCACGGGAGAGGGGAAAGCCAACGCCATGTCGTTTGGTGGGGAAAACAATAAACAACAAGCTGCAGAAGACACCAACGGCGACAGGCAACACAACCAAGAGCTCCCTTGTTTCATCGGACGGTGTTGGATACAAACAGTTGACAACATTTTGATCGAACAGAGCAACAGCTATGAACACCAAGAGAGAAGCGATGGCATGAAAGAAGTCAATGAAGCGAAGCCTGTATTGAGCAGCCTCTTCTTTGGGAAGGGTGATTGAGCCATCAATAACCCACAAGCCATGAAATGTGGCGACCCCATATCGGACTTTGCCACGTTTGTCCCTGAAACTGTCGGTGAAGATGAGGAAAAAACAGGACAAGGCGCAGAGCAAGACGAGGGCGAGGGTGGCAGTTTGGCTGACACTGGTGAGGCAGTGGCCTTGGTGCGTGAAAATTGGGGACAAAATTTGGAAGCCGAGGACGGTGCCTGTGGGGAGGAGGTTGGCTAAGTGGGCTGTGCCTTTGAAGGTCTTTCTGATGGCTTTTTGGGTCGGTGTTTTTGTTGGCTTTGAAGCCATTGTTGGGGAGTTTTCCATTAATGGCTGCTGGATCTCTCGCAGCAGCTCCTCGGCGGCCAGTACCTGCTGAATTCGGCTCTCCATTGCCCCTTCCATTGTCACGATTACTCTTTTTTTTTTTTTTTTTTTTTTTTNTGTTCTTGTCTTTGTTGGTAAGATATTTATGAACTATTTAATTGGTGAAAATATGAACCCAAAAGCTGTAAGAAATTTCAAATTAAGATGGAATTTGTTGTTTTTGTTTAATGGGAAGGAATTACAGAAACAATCCACAACCAAAGTTGAATTAAAATATCACTAATCCATCCAATGGTTAGGGATCTGTTTCAACTTCTTCCATTTTTGTTTTTTTTTTTTTTTTTTTTTTTTNTATTTTTAATATATAAAATAATCCTAATTAATTGCTAATCGCTAATTACCAATCACTAATTACTAACCCTTTCCACTTTATTGAGATGGTTGGATTTCTTGTAAGGTAAGTGACCCCTACCTTTATTTTTTTTACAGACCATATGTCGTACATCTTCACAATATTACTCTTAACATTTGTTATCATTTTAGGTAGAGATGTTTATGGGGAGGGGACGAAGACGTGGAAGTCTTTCCTGTCCGGTCCTTGCCACCTATTTCGTTTCTCATTCCCGTAAAAATTTTCATCTATTTGTGTAAGATTGGGGTGAAAATTCTTCGTAGTGAATTTGCGGGGATTATGTTCTCCGCATGTATTTTTTTTTTTTTTCTGTTTAAATAAAATAGTTATTTGAGAGTTTTTATTAGAACAAATCATTATATTTTTTCTTTCATGTATACCATATGTTCTGCAACATAGTTTTTTAAAATTTAAATTTTAATATTGAGTTTAAATATTATTATTAAAATCTCAAAATTAACTAATTTATATATATTTAAAAATATATTTATATTAAACTAACAAATATAATTTTATCCCGAGCCCCATTTACTTAATGAAGAAAAAATGTTTCCTATACTGTTCCCCCATTTAAACGGGGAATCCCCTCTCTAGAGACCCTAACTTCGAAAGTAAAATAGATATCTCTAATGTTAAATTATTAACGTATGAATTTAAAGTTTAATTTTCGTCTAAAACAAACTCCAACAATTAAATTGTGAATTAATTTTGAGATGAAATATTAAAATATATTATAATAATTAGTTATGGAATATATAGTATATTTTATTTTATTCCAAGATTTAGTTAGTTTATATTTTCATAGATATTAATTGGTAGCTTGTATTCTATTTAGATCCCACTGGAACTTTTGATCCTACTTATGTTTGTTACATTTTTTATCTCAATTCTATTTTTCATTTTTAACGAAAGTCGATATTTGTGTAAGAAATATGGTGCATGTAGGAGGATATAAATTTTGGAAATGGGATACAGACAGAAGCATCCATAAGATATAACATAAAGCAAAAACATAGTTGAGAAACACGAAAGAAAGGCATATTAGGGTTTAAAATAATGTGTAAAAAGCAGTAGTAGAGTAGCTGAGGAAGCATGTTCAAAGGTTGTTGGTTCCTTCCAAATACTGTCGTGTTGGTTGTTGTTGGTTCTTTTGGGTATGCGATGGTGGTGGAGACTTGGTTGGGAGGCCAAGGAGTGTAGAATCACCCCCAAGCACTTCCCAAATACTCTCTTCACTCCTGTTCTTCCTCTATTTCCTTAAAAACTCAACCTTTATCAACACTCCACACTGACATCCCACCTCAAAAACAACCCTTTATCTCTCTCTCTCTCTCTCTCTCTCTCTTAGATTAGGTAGCCTCCTCTTCACTCAATGCTTTCTTCGACTCCTTGTCTGACATCCCACGTCGGAAACAAAACACTATTTATAAGAGTGTGGAAACCTCTCTTTAGATGACAGACGCGTTTTAAAAGAAAAATTCAAAGGAAAAAAAATTCAAAAACAACAATATCTGCTAACAGTGGATTTGAGTCGGGTCGTTGGTTAGTATGTAACGAATGAAATAACCCACCTTTACTCTGTTTCAGAAAGAAACAAAAAAAGGGTCACCCTAGAAATGCATTTATTCTCATCAAAGTCTCTTCTTTTGCACATAAACTCCTCACACCACCAAACTTGAGATCAAAGAAACCCTTTTTCTTTATTCTTTATTAAATTCCTTTTCCTTACTTAACCCCCCATTTCTGTGCCTTCAAGCTGAGAGCAGAGCTGAGGACGTCAAGGGGGATCAAATGACACAGCTCGTCGACAAAATTAATGATACCGATCGGGAAACTAGTGTCAATTGGAGCGCTTCTTGTCCTTCTTGCGGCCACCAAATCAAAACCCGACACAAGGTTTTATTCTTGTTCTTGTTCTTGTTCTTATTGGATTGATTAATGGTGAATGATATGGTGACGATGATGATGATTGAATAGGGTGGGATCGGTTCATTACCGGGTCTGCCTGCGGGGGTGAAATTCGACCCCACGGATCAAGAGCTTCTTCAACATTTAGAGGGAAAAGTTGTTGGGGGTGATGCTCACAATCTTCATCCTTTGATCGATGAGTTCATACCCACAATTCAATGGGAGCAAGGGATTTGCTATACGCATCCCCACAAACTGCCTGGTCAATTTCAATTCCTTCTCATCTTCATATTTATTTTAATTTGTATTTCTTAAAAATTAAATCATTCTAAATTATTAATACAAATTATGAGAACACATCAAAGTGGAATTCTTAATATTTTAAGGTTTAGACAAAAATGTTGATGTTTCAATTTTACTTTTGAGTGTCGATGTAAATATTAATAAAATATTAGTGTCGATAGATATTCCTATATTAAAAAAAAATATTTAAATTAATAAATAAACATTTTACATTAATCACATTTTGTGTTGCTTAAATAGCGATGAACATTAATTTTATTTAACTTTTACATAACGTTTAAATTCCTATATATACACTAAAAGAAATAATGTGACAAGCTTTTGATAGAACCTTGTCGTGTTTGAATATGAGTTTGATACTTCTTTTGATATATATATATATATATAGTAAGGGTTGAGGTAAGTTGTTGATGAATTGCAGGGGTAAGAAAGGATGGTGTAGTGCGGCACTTCTTCCACCGGCCATCGAAGGCGTACACAACAGGAACAAGAAAAAGAAGAAAAGTGGAGGCAGAGGAGGCGGAGGGGGAGGGGGAGACGCGGTGGCACAAGACGGGGAAGACGAGGGGGGTTCAGGTGGAGGGGAGAGTGAAGGGTTACAAGAAGATATTGGTGCTGTACAGCAATTATGGGAAGCAAAAGAAGGCGGAGAAGACGAACTGGATAATGCACCAATACCATTTGGGGAGGTGCGAGGAGGAGAAAGATGGGGAGATTGTGGTGTCTAAGGTTTTTTACCAAACACAGCCACGCCAATGTGGGAACTCACTACTGCAAAGGGAGTCCTCCATTTCTCTCAATAACCCTAATCCTAACCCTAACCCTAACCCTAACCCTAACCCACTTGTTGATTTCTATAACCCTTCTTTCATATCTTTTGAGTCCTGTGATCAAAATAGATCGCCTACCCATTCCCACCACCTGGTTCCCCAATTTGGAGTCCATGCTGGTTCCTCCTCTCTTATTTCATGACTATACATATATATATATATGTATATGGTTAACTACTACTATACTATACTATTAATGTATGAATAAATTTGGAGAAAAATCTCTCTCTCTCTCTCTCTCTCTCTCTCTCTCTCTCTC
>NC_036653.1:5560660-5663952 GCF_002806865.2 Cucurbita pepo subsp. pepo
TCTCTCTCTCTCTCTCTCTCTCTCTCTCTCTCTCTCTCTCTCTCTCTCTCTCTCTCTCTCTCTCTCTCTCTAGCAAGAACACTGGGCACTGAAAGGGGTGGATTGGAGAAGTGAACGAATGCTAGAAAGAACATTGGACCCTAAAAGGTCGGTGGATCGTGATATCTCACGTTAGTGGGAGAGAAGAACAAAACATTCTTTTATAAAAGTATGAAAACCTCACCTTAACAAACACGTGTTAATAATTGTTGAAGGGAAACTTGTGGGCACCTAAACAAAACCAAAAAAGAGATGATGGGAATGAATTACATAAAGGGAAGTTTTGAAGCAAAAGTTGGCTCTAAAATCAATACCGAAGAAAATCAAAAGAGTTGGGCTTTGGGGGCAATCTTTTTAGATGTCAAACTATGGTATCATTACGGGATGACCCTTCTTCACCCCTTTATTGAACGCCAAAGCTATCTTAAAATTTCCAATCCCGAAAGCATTCAAGTTTGGTCTAAATGATGTCTTGGAAAATGTTAAAGCCTCCCATGGATTTGACATACCAATTTCAAACCTTCGTCTCTTTTTTCATACCACTTTTACTTTTTTTTTTTCTTTTTTTCTCTTTTTTCTTTTACCAAAAGATATAGACTTCTTTTCTTTTCTCGAGTCTTGAAATCGGAACCCAACTTTTATTCAAATTTCGCTATTATAAGCTTGTAAACATCTTTAAAACAATGATAATGAATTGATATTTATGTTTGATTGAAGCTTCTTTTCAATACGTTGTAAAAATAGTTTTTTTCTCATACATCGATCGATCGAACGAACGAAAGATACAATTATACTAATAAGGCAGCCTTTTCAATAGTTTTTGGCTCCTTGGGTCCATGTTTGACATGACAACGACGAACACAAAAGTTTAAAAAGAATGCAATAATGGAGTCCAAAAGAGGACCCTCCATCCCTTTTATCAGACACAAGATCCCACCATTTTACTAGGGACAAGCTTTTGTGATACTCAAGTGAATATGCATATTTCCCTCCTCATTTCTTTAAAAATCATATAAACAGCTTTTAGCTCCCTTCAAAAACAACACTCACTCACCATATATCATCATCATTATCTCTTCAAACTTCACTAAATAAATAATAATAGACTTGAATCTCATTTTCTCCCTCCCATGCATCTTTTGATTGACTCGTTGACGATTGTTCGGAGAGAAACCCCACCTTGACTAATTAAGAATTTATCATGGGTTTATGAGTAAGGAATACGTAACGGCCTAGATCCACCGTTAGTAGATATTGTCCTCTTTAAGGTTTTCTTTTGGGCTCCCTCTCAAGGCTTTAAAACATGTCTGTTAGGGAGAGGTTTCTACGCCCATTATAAAGAGGGTTTCGTTCTCCTCCCCAACCGATGTGGGACATCGCAATCCACCCCCTTCAGGGCCCAGTGTCCTCGCTGGCACTCGTTCCTTTCTCCAATTGATGTAGGACCCCACCAAATCCACCCCCTTCGGAGCCTAACGTCCTTACTGGCACACCGCCTCGTGTCTCCCCGCTTCGGGGAACAACCTCCTCGCTGGCACATCGCTCAGTTTCTGGCTCTAATACAATTACAGAGCTTGTTGCCCAAAGAGAACAATATCTGCTAACGGTGGATCTGAGCCGTTACAGAATAAATCGGAAAAGTTAAAAGCAAAGTCATGAGAACTTGTATTCAAAGTGAACAATATCATACTATTACGTAGAGTCGTTATTCCTAACTAGGAAACAAATTACATATTATAAAAAAAAAAAAAAAGACATGAAATTTGGCATCTAAATCCATCCCTTGATTGTTGGTGAGGAGTGGCAAATAGTTTGGGCACCAACTCCAAGAAAATCCCTTGTCAGCCCTGCTGCTCCTGTTGCTCCACACTCTACTTCACTCTGAGTACAACGCCGTTTTGCAGTGTACATTTCATTCTCATTCCCAATAACAACAATTGGGTTTGTAGTACCAGAATTACAAAACTCACTCCCATTATTAAACACAAACCCCTCTTCGAGTATCACCGAGTGGCCGGAGCTTGAAATTGCCCCAATTTCAGCAGCTTTTTGCAACAAAGCTGTGGCTGACATAGTCCCCATATGGGTTTGATTCACTTCCTGTAATTGGCGACTATAATAATCACCCACTGCTGGGTTTTGGCAAACAGGGTCACAGTACATCACCCAATGTTGCGCCATGGCATTGCTTACTCTTGCAGCTTCTTCAGCCAATGCATCACAAAACGCCCTATGACTGATGAAGCTATCTCTCCTATTACACCAAATTAGCATCCAATTTCATTAAAGTTGGTAACTTTATGAAGAATTCACCAAATTAAAGTTGAAATCATTAAGGAATTCAAAAAATTACACACCTTGAAAACAGAGTACCACAGTCACATTTGTATTCTCTAGTGCCACAAGTTTTGGAATGTGCTTTCCAATCCGATTGCACTGCGTAACTCTTTGAGCATTTCTCGCACTTCCACTTCTTCTCTCCATGCTTCCTACAAAAGTGCTTCTTTATCCCCGTCAGGTCTCCTAGCGCTCTCGATGGATGGTGATGCACGCAGCTTGTTTCAGGGCAGACATACACTCTCTTCTTTGCCTCTTTGTTGCTTCGTTGCTTCAGCTTCCATGGAAGGTTATGTCCTCGCCTATGCAGCTGTAGGTTTTGGTCTCTTTGAAACCCTTTTCCACATATTTCACAAACGAACCTCTTTGTTGCCATCAGTGTCTTGGGCGACAAGGCTATGACCTCTGCTTCTGGATCTGTTGTGTCACAAGAAATTTAAGAACTTTACACTAAAAGATCATAACTTTAACATTTTTTTTGCAACCTGGAGTTCCGGGGAGGCTTCTTTTCTTCTTGCCAAGAGAAGGGTTGGATCCATCGGCCGCCATTTTTGAAATCATTGTAAAGCTTGGTTGGATTATGCTCTAGCTCTTTCTCTCTCTAGATTGACAAGGAATATAAGAGACAGAGAGAGGAGATGTGGATGAAATGATTATCCCATAATTTGATTGTCTCTTATTTTTCTTATTTTGTCAAATCCAATTCCACCCACCAACTATATATATATATATATATGTTTTCTTCCAAGTTTTTAAGGCATAGTCAGTCATGAGTCATAGTCACATGCATGATTGGATGCTTCAGTCTTCTTGAATATGAACTTTTTAACTTTCCATTGCTACAAAAGTAATGGATGTGTGTGTATATATATATTGAGAGGTTACTTCATATATTTAACTATATTTGAAATCGGACTTTTTGACACTAATTCGTATAAGGGTTCTTGAAAAAGAATTCGGGTTTGAATCATTGTTAGGTGTATTGGTAGAATGTTGGAGTTACACAAGTTTTAGTCGTACTAAAAGTTTGAATTTTTTTAGTGACGAAAGTAACCTGATGTGAAGCAATTGGGTCTAGTTAGAAAAGAAAACCCACTTGCTCTTGACTACATGTCTTTTGGACCCTTGGTTCGATTGATAACTACTGGGTTTGTACCATAACGAGTAGATATTGTGCCCAAGTTCATTGCTAAAAAATATTGGTTTCTTGGGTTTTTTCTTTTGGGTTTTTCGTCAAGATTTTTCAAATGTGTCGGATAGGAAAAGGTTTCCACGCCCTTATAATTAATGTTTCGTTTTCCTCTCTAATTGATGTGGGATCTCACAATCTACACCCTTTTAGGACACAGCGTCCTCGCTCGCTGGCACATTGCTTGGTGTCCATCCCATTTCGGTGTTCATCATCCTTGTTGACACCTGATGTTGTTTGTAGCAGCTTAAGCCCACCGCTAGCAAAGATTATCCTTTTAGACTTTTCCTCAAGATTAGAGAGGTTTCCACACCCTTATAAAAAATGTTTTGTTCTCTACTCTAACTGACATGGAATTTCTCCAAACGTCTCGATTTTATCAACTTGACTTTAAGTGGTGGATCGAATGAACACTCAAAAGTGCGAGAACTGAGTACAAATAACAAGGCTCTAGAGTTGGGGAGGAGAGGTTGATTAGTATATATTATAAAGCTCAAAATGTAACCATATGAAGTCTTGAAAAAGCAAAGTGGTGGACGGTGGTAACAATCACTCCATTCAAACCCCATTTTTATAATTTGGTCCAATAACTTTGTTACCAAGTGTGAGTGAAACATGTTGATTGCTGCATTACACGTGCCCATCTGTAAAGCCCTCAGCTACAATCCAACCACCAAACAGACAATAAAAGGAATAAAATCCGTCCCATAAATAAAAGTACGATAATGTTTTTGTCCATAATCCAACTAGCCCACACCCACCCACATCTCCAACCCCACTTCCCCATTGTTGGTTTGAATTGCAATGGTCGACGACACGGTATAACTTGAAATGACATCAAGACATGAGGATCATATTAATTGAGAACCTGGATGACGTTAGATTCGATGTTGCACATGAGTGACCTTAATCCCGAGTAAAGGCAAGGTCAAGCCGATTGTGTCACATATGATTGAACATGCATGCACAACCGATTTGTGTTGCTGAACAAGTTTAGATTTTGCACGAGTAATATTTGGTTGGCAAAAACAAACCTCGCTTAAAGTCCGACGAAAAATGTATATGAGACTTGTATTTTCTTCGAGACTGGTCGTGAACGTGTCAAAATCCTTATTGTCATTCTTTTGGGCTTCTCATAAACTGAAGCCCAAATCCATTTTGGATATTATTGGGCCCACCTAATTGGTTGGGCTTTTAGTCCCAATTAATAAATAAAATTAAAATTGAATAAAATAAATAAATAGGATAGCCAATGACAAATTTACCCTTCAACTTGAGAAAAATTATCACTTTAGCCAAGCCTTATCTCTTTACTTGTTTGTTTATTTATTTTATTTTTTAAAATGTTTTAATTCTTATTAATTTAAATTCCCTAATTAATACCCAATGAATGTGAAAGATACAAAATTTTAATATTATAATACTCCATCAGTCTATTTCACCCAAAAAAAAAAAAAAATATAGAAAATATCTTCTTAAAATATCTCAGCAATTTACTTATTAAAAAAAATTAAAATTAAAATTATTTATTACCAATTTGAGCATAGTTTAACTTATTAAAATATTATATTGTCGAGAATTAAATATTTAATTTAAAAATCTTAATTACTCCGTTCTCTTTTTCCTTTTCCCTTCTCCCTCTCTGTTTGTTCATATTTGGAATACACAACTTCTATAGTCACCATCAAACGCCCACCATCATGCCATGTGAGGAACAAATGCTCGCCTTTTCCATCCACCACATGAACTTCACCTTTTCGATTGAACAAAATAGCAAGCTCGTTCTTTGTTATTAGATGAACGAACGAAAGATTAAATCTAAACATGGTTACAAGTGAATATAGTAAAATGCTCAATTGATAATATATGTAACAGTCTAAGTACACTGCTAGCAAATATTGTTCTCTTTGAATTTTAATTTTTTTTTGTTAAGGATAGATCTTCACAACCGACATGGGATCTCACCACATGGAATGTTGGTTGTGACAACGATTGGATTGACATTAGCTAACGACAACAAGTGGGGACAACGATAACGTTTACTGAAAAAAAGAGGATGAAAGAGAAGAACAAAAAGAAAAAGTAGATATCGTCATTAAAGAACAATTAGAATGGTAACGGCTACGTTAACATTCTTTTAAATCAACCATCGATCGATCAAGATCAAACATCGAATTATACTAGTAATTTAAAAAAAAAAAAAAATTAGAACTTTTTGAGTTTTATTTAAAAATGGATAAGTTTTTACCAATCCCACATTTTCATAATTATTTTCAATGATTTTCCCCCCCACAAATTTGAATGCACTTTACCACCGCTTCCCATCTATGGATAAAATATCAAAATATTATTTGGTAGCCATTAAAAAAAATAATAATAATTTCTCTTTTTCTTTAATACAATACAATGAATATGATTATTTCAAATTTGTTACTTTAAACAACTTTCCAAAATTTCAAAATGGATTAACTTTTAATATGCAGAATCATTGACTTTATTTTTTTTTTTTTTAAAAAAAGAGATATTTTCAAAAATATTTTCATGAGTAAAAATTAATTAATTAATAAAATTATTTAATTTTTAAACGTACCCTTTAAAAAACAATTCTATTTTCTTTTTAAAAAATTCAGCTTAAATCCATTAATACTCTTTTAAGTTCTTAAAAAAATTACAAAACATCTTTAAATAATTTTTATATCTTTAATTTTTCTTAAAACGTTCAAAAGTATCCTTTTGGTTAATATATAAACGTAAATTATATTACATTTCACAATTTACTTTTGTTCGACATTTGAGGATTCTATTGACATGACTAAGTTTTTAGTGTATGGCTCAATACCTCCACAATGGTATGATATTGTCCATTTTAAACATAATCTATTGTAACTTTGATTTGGGTTTTCTAAAAAAAAAGTCTCATAACAATGGAGATACTATTATTTGATTATAAACTGATGATCATTCCCTCTCTAAATTAGCAGATGTGAGACTTTCATGCTATTTCCATCTGTATGAAGCGTTTTGGGAAAGTCGAAAGCAAAGTCGTGAGAAATTATGTTCAAAGTGAACAATATCGTACAATTATGAAAGTGATAACTATATTTTTAAAACAAAATAGTACTAATTTGTATTAAAAACTTTTTTTTTTCTTAAAAGAGTATTATTGATTTATGAAATTTTGGGTTTTTTTTTTTTTTTATTAATTTAGAAAAAAAAAAAATTGGATTGCTCTCATTCTGAACAAGTAAAGAGATGGCAGAATCAAAGTAATATCGAAATGGGAAAATAATATAAAAGGAAAAAGAAAAATAATGGGGAGGAAAATGAAGACGTCTGTGATTAAAGGAAAAAAGAAATAAAAATTCAAAGCCACAAAGCGCCGGCTTGTTTCAAAATGGGAACCAATTCCCCAGAAATATGAGTAGCCATCACTCTATCCAGACCCCCAAACAAGGTGCCCCCAATAAACACCGCCGGCAGCTGTATCTCCGCGTTGGGAGATTTGGCGAAGGCCTCCAATTCCTTCAGGACGCTGGATTCTTGTTCTTCCTCCACCTCGTACACCGCCGGATTAGCACCCAACCCCAGAAGAAGCCGCTTCACCACATGGCTCATACAGCACCCTTTTCTAGCAAACACTATCGCCGCATTCTCCGCCACCGACGCAATCACATTGCTTCTCGATCCCCCACCTTCGGCTGTCGCAGACGCTGATCCGCCCACCCATGTTGATCTCATTGATAATGTGCCCTGTTTTGTGTCAATTGATTGCCATGACCGGTAAGGAATTGCTTGGTGCATGGTTGCCAGAGATAGAGAGGTGAGAAATTGGTATGGAATCTTTTTGTTTTTGTTTTTGTTCCTTGTTTGGTTTGTGTTGGATATATGGCGTTGGAAAGTGGTGGGATATTTAAAAGAAGAGGAAATTAAGAAAGGGGGTGTTGAAGCGTCAACGGCTGTTAGGCAAGGATGGAAGGCTACGCGGTGGCTGACGACTGTGGGCTCCTCTTTGACGTTTACTATGCCCTCATTTCCTCTCCTCTCCTTGCTTATATGTATGTCTGACGTCCTCCTTTACGTCTTACTTTTTATTTTTTAATCAATTTCTCCTTTTTTGGCATCTTACTTAAAACTTATCACTTATCTATCTTCATCCCCCCGCTCTCTTTTTTTCTCTTCTCTAATCAATATTGGATCTCACAATCCACTCATGTGGAGTCTATTAGACGAACACGACTCTCCACAATGGTATAATATTATCCAATTTGAGCATAAACTCACTTTGCTTTATGCTTCCCTAAAAGGCTTCTATTGGCATGTGGGACTTTGCTTTATGCTTCCCTAAAAGGCTTCTATTGGCATGTGGGACTTTGCTTTATGCTTCCCTAAAAGGCTTCTATTGGCATGTGGGGTCTAGTGGACGAACACCACAACTCTCCACAATTGTATGATATTTTTGCTTTAGGCTTCCCTAAAAGGCTTCTATTAGCATGTGGGGTCTAGTAGACGAACACAACTCTCCACAATTGTATGATATTTTTGCTTTATACTTCCCTAAAAGGCTTCTATTGGCATGTGGGGTCTAGTAGACGAACACAACTCTCCACAATGGTATGATATTGTCCACTTTGAGTATAACCTCTTGGGGCTTCCCAAAAGTGACATGTGGGGTCTCCACACAAATGATATTGTCCACTTTGAGTATAACCTCTTTGGGCTTCCCAAGAGGCCTCCGACATGTGGGGTCTCCACACAATTGTATGATATTGTCCACTTTGAACAAAAAGTCTCATGGCTTTGATTTGGGCTTCCCCAAATGGCCTCCATTGAAACGTGGGGTCTAACAGACCCCAACGACTCTCCACAATGATATGATATTGTTCACTTTGAGCATAAGCTCTTATGACTTTGCTTTGAGATTCTCCAAATGGCATCATGTCAATGAAGTGTGTATTATTTGATTATAAACCCATGGTTATTCCCTAAATTGACCGATGTGGGACACTTTCATCAACAACCCATGTGGGGTCGAGCGTCCTTGCTCGATAAACCAAGCTCATTGTTAATAGATGTTGTTCATTTTGATCGGTTACTTATTGTATCAGTCTCACAATTTTAAAATGTATCTATTCCGAGAGAGATGATAGAATAGTTATTAAGGAAGAGATGAGATGGTGGTTAGAGTGGTCGTATTGGAGTTCCAGTGGGCAGAGAAACATGAGGCAGCCACCCAAAATGTTGTCCGCCGTGTCAAAAGGATAACGGTATACGTGTTGAGATAGGACGTCAATATGACGGCACCCTCTACCCCACTCTTCTTCGACCTCCATTATTCACATTTTTTAATTGGTTTTATTTATTAAAGTCGGCCACATCGCCATCCCCATCGGCGTCTCCGTCACCGTACGCGCCACCGGCTTGAATTCCAAGTTTCAATGGAAGTTGATTTTGGATTGCGTCGCCGCTCACCCTCACATCCTTAATTCCCTTCCACCCCTCATTTCATGCCACGCCTCTAACCATTTCCTCAACCTCTGAACCCCTAGCGGATGGGCCAGAATTTAGTGCAACTAATTTCTAGTTTGAATTAGTCGATATTTTCATTTCAATTTTATTAATTTATGTTTTATTTTATTTGTAAGTATTAGTCGATCGCTCTATATCTTATCTAAACATTATAAATATAAATTATGATTGAACCTTCGATCCATTCTATTTCTCATGGTAATAATATTTTCATATTATTTATTCTAGTAATAATATTTTCAGATCTATTCACACTTTTTAGTGGTAAATATGTGTCAAAATGGATAAGTCTAAATATTGTGTCAGAATGAAGAAGCCAATTGGTCTGATTGCAGTGATTTTTTTTTTTTTTTTTTTTTTTTTTTNTATAATACCATCCTGTTCCATTTATCTAAACAGAAAAAATATTCTCCATTCCTTTCTCTATTCGTGTATAAATAGAGAATCTCCTCTCTATTTGGAGGTTCGAGATAGTGGAACTTAAAATAAACATTTCTAAACTTTACTTACTATTTCACTCAACCTCGTATTAGCTAAATTATAATTAATTGAATTGATTAATACAATTTGTCCAATAAAATTAAGTTATTTTGATACGTGGACACAAGGAAACGTATGATTAAGGGGTGAGGGGGGAAAAAGTCACAGCCACGTTGCGTCCACCGTCCACGTCCACTCTCGAATTATTCAAATGAGGAACATGGTTTTTAAAATAAGAGGTTGAAGAAGGGACCACGAGACGGAGATTAGTTAGTTTAATGGAAATGAGGAAAACGAATGTGTATTATTCATTTATTTTAAATTTTATTCAAATTTAATTTACACGCAGAAAATCAACACGGTATGAATATTTAAATTGCTAATTTAATTCTCAAAAATCCGCCGCTCATGGAACAGTGACTGCTGACTCATTTTCCTTTGTTCTCCCACTTTCTTTCCCATCATGTTTTGTTCAATATGACGTGTCATCCCACTCTGATGACGTGTCCTTCTTTGTCTTTTTTCTCCTTCCCTTCATATATGCTCCATGACCTAATTCATACAAAATTAATACAAAATTAATTAAAAATAGCATTTTTTTTTATTTTAAAATTAAATAAATGAATTAAATTAATATCAGATATACATATATATGAAAGCTTCAATAATATCATAATTTTAAATAGAGAAAAAGTAAAACCATTTAGGTCGAGGAATTATTTATGTAATGTCTTAGGAAATTTCCTTAACCATTGGTGATTTCTTTTTTTAATTACAAAAAATAAATATTTTATTAACATCTTTCACCAAAAAAAAAAAAAAAAAAATGGACCGTCCGTTGAACTACACGTGTCATCTACGTGTTGGCCCAATATTCCGGACCGGCACTTCTGGAAACAAGATAGGTACTTTATTTATTTTTATGTTTTTTTTTTAATTAATTCAAATTAAAAGATATATATATATATATATATTAGAAGCATCAAATTTACTAATCTTTTCGCTTCAACTTTTCAATTTAATTCTTAATATTTTAAAAGTTTTAGTTTTGTTTGATATTTGATGAATTTAAAGAAAAAAAAAAAAAAAAACTTTCTGGGGTAAGCAAACTATCAAACAATTTTACACTGTTACGACTCTCCAGAATGGTACGATATTGTCTACTTTGAACGTAAGCTCTCGTGACTTCGCTTTGAGCTTCTCTAGAAGGCTTCATACCAATGGAGATAATATTATTCACTTATAAACCCATGATCTTCCACTAAATTAACCAAGGACTCGTACCCAATAATCCTCAACAATCCTCCCCTTCAACAAAGTACACTATAAGCCTCCCCTGAGGCTTATGAAGCTCTCGAATAGCCTCCCCTTAATCGAGACTCGACTCATCTCTATATTGTGCTTAAAATTTTTTGGAATGAAAACATTGGTTGTGATGTCCCACATTGGTTGGGGAGGAGAACAAACCACCGTTTATAAGGATGTGGAAACCTTCCCTAGTAGACGTGTTTTAAAGCGTTGAGGGGAAGCTTAAAAGGAAAAGCCCAAAGAAAGACAATATCTCTGCTAGGGATGGGTGTAGGACTAGATAATTTACGGGAGAGACTAGATATTTTATTCCTAAAATATCTAATCATTTATTTCTAAAGTACCAACTGTATTTCTTAAAATTCTTATATAATAGTCGAAGCCCACCGTTAGCAAATATAGGTCGGTAACGGTCCAATCCCTTAATTCCTCTGTGGCTGAGACAACAATGCCTTGGGATTAAAAACGCCAGAGTTTCCTCTGGCTAGGGTGAATTGGAAGGTTTTACACATGTAAGGTAGTGGTCATGTGGGCTGGGTGTCACAATCGCACTTTTGATGGCAGCGGACTTGCGATTGTGTGTCACTCACTTTCCAACGACAAGTGAGCTAAGCCAATTCGTTCTTGCGTCGCCTACGGCCAAGCGACGTATACTCAAGCCTTTGGCCTTGGTTTTAAGAGAAAGTTTTAGAAAGCGAGGGCAGAGAGAGATTTTCGAAAGAGACGTTATATAAGCAAGCAAGAGAGAAATAACAACGGCTCACAATATATAACCTTTGGTAGGGAGAAGTTGACAACTAGTCGTATCCCCTATAGTAGATTCTGAAGCATTTCATGTCTGGCCTAGACATGATATTTGTGAAACTTATACTTCTTATAAATACAAAAGTAAAACACTAGAATATGAAAAAATCTGGACTTGTCATGGGAATGCGGCCATGAGCAACACGCTTTGGACGAGCATGACCGTGACACTGTTGGAGCAGTGATGGAGCAGTGATGTGGGGAGACTGGGCAAGCGACGACATAAAATGCACCTTTTAAGCCACCCTCAATACACAGCCCAACAAAAATTGGGCCATTTTACAACACTTTTCTAGCCCACATAATATACAACTTTATTATACATTGTTTCTTCCACAAGCACACCGTAAGTTTCACCCATAACCAAACTTAAGCAGCAAANGCAAGCACACCGTAAGTTTCACCCATAACCAAACTTAAGCAGCAAAGGCACTTTCAATTAAGGGTACACTTCAATAACGGACCTTAAACCCAGTTTACAAATTATGTTGTAATCAAGCTCAAGTTTTTTGCAGTTCGTTGCTGGTTGGAAACCACTTGTGGGAGATCAAATACAATGCAAGTGATGTCCGGGAAGGCCTCTGCAATAGCGTTGGCCATAACGCCTGTGCCACCACCAACATCAACCAATGACTTCAACCCTTCAAACACTCTGCTACACTTCTCAATCACTATTTTACCAATCAATTCAGAATCACAAACCATTATCTGTTGAAACAAATTGCCAAAATTTGGTTCCTGAGCAGCATACTCCCATATGGGCTTCCCATTTGCCATTTCAAAGGAACTGGAGTTATGGTCTTGATCTGAGTTACAAAGCCAACCGCTCAAAGCTCCCAAAGAAGCAATTGTAGCTTTATCCAAAGCAAGACACAAGAAGGGTATCATTTGGAAAGTGGTGTAGGTGTGTGTGTGGCGGAGGAGAAGGCGAGAGGAGGGCGTGAGGCTGTATTTCACGTCCTCTTGCCCGTTGGCATCAAAGAAGCCAGAATGGACGAGGAGGCGCATGAGGCGGCCAAGGTGTTGAGCCTTTGAAGGTTGAATCAGAGAGGCTCATGGGTTGGGCGTGGCTATGGATAACATCTGGTATGCCCAATTCAACAGCACATTTAAGAGCCATGGAGTTCATAAATTTCAAAGCATGGTTCCAAACATGAGCTTGGGATTGAAGCAGCTCATCCAACTTCTCTTCCATCTAGATTTTGTTAGGGGTCAGATCTGAAATCAGGCAAACTCCGGAAGCTGTATTTATGATATTAATTTCCTCACAACTTGCAGAATCCATCATCACAAGCTCATGTTTGGAACCATGCTTAAAGGGGAATGGTTATTAAATTGGGCAAATTAAAGTATTGTTTAAATAAGCAAACTCTCATCCACCGTCCTAATCTCTCTTCAACGACAAAACTTTTAGATTATAAGAATAGTACTTGTAGGAACCGCTTGGAATAAGTATGCGTTGTCAAACTAATAAATCCTAGCTAGCTGGACCTAGCATATTAAAATATAAGCGGTAGAAAAGAACTAGATAAGAAAAACAATGGTAACTAGAATTGATTGACTTATGAATTTGCTTTAGAATGAGATTGAGATAATGTATGTATGATACAGGAGGAATGGAAGTTTGCAAAATCTGCGCTCTGGGTAAAGATGAACGTTATGTTCTCATCGAGCTTGTTTGTTAATATTGCATGAATTGTTGCATGTTAACTTAAGTGCATGATTGCTTGTGTTGTCTTTCTTGTTAAGCATAGGAAGAAACGACGAGCCTAGACTAGGGCACTTGAGACTAAGTAGGCTCGACAAAGACCTAGAATGGGATATCTCTAGAATACTATGCATTCAGGCCCGCGAATGGATGAATAGCGGAGGCAGACCATATTCTAGACCACGATAGGTTTGAGAGACCTTGCATGGAAATTCTATAGATGAATGAATCCAAGTCTAAGACACCAAGATCCGCCCCAGAAAGACCTAGTAAGACACCACGGTAACTATAGACAACTGAGGTAGCTAGCCGAACTTGAGTAGTGTGGATAGTGTTACAAGAACCTCCACTTCCCTCTCTGCTCCGATATCGTACCGTCGAGACAGTACTCCAATACCGAGATCATTGACCCAGGTAGAGTCGGACAAGGTAGTATGATTTGTGCCCCTACCTAGTGGTGACAGCTAAGGGGTCTCCTGAACAAGACCCCTAAGCTGTAGAAACTCATCCTTGAGTGGGAGAGCGTGGGATCACGTAGGACGATCTAGTAGCCGACAAGCACACAGGAGATCACAACCCCCCGATTTTAGTGGTAGTATGGTCTCATGGGATGGTTGTCCACTAACCTCCATTGATGATGTTCAGTGAGCGATACTAATTCAGATCTAGCTATTCTGTCCCCTCAGTTTTACTTGTGAGGTCGCGCCTCATCCCAAGACACTAATCATCCAATGCATAAGATAGAAAAGCCACTTGAGTGGTAGAAAAGAGAGTTGCAACTTAGTTCACACTCACTAGAACCCCGAGACAAGGTTGTAGATACCTACTAAGATAAGGATGCAAAAAGAGACTACAAGTAGGTTGCGTAATAGGTAGTCTTATATTTTCTATCAGTAATATAACAACTTTATTATAGAAGCCTTTATTATGGTTTGTTTCTGGTTTTCTGAAACCAACACCACAAGTTCTACGAACCCACAACAAGAAGAAGCATAATTAAGCAGCAAATAACAACACTTTTGAGTTAAGGGTACACCTCAATAAGTGACCTTAAACCCAACTTAGAAACTATGGTGTAATCACTGAAACCTGCTTCCATAAACAGATTCTTCCATTCTCTCTCGTTTCTCTCCATGCCGTTTAGATCGGACATCATCAAAACATCAAAGAACAGTTGAGTTTCAGTGGACTCCCTGTCCTCTACTTCGTTGTCCAACACCATGTCTATGATGATCAATTTTCCACCTTCAGCTCTGCTTGGAATTGCATCTTTACACTTCTTCAATATCTTAATGCTTTGTTCATCATCCCAATTGTGTAATATCCACTGTTTATCAAAAACCCATTAAAAAATTTAATGTTTTTTAAACATATCTAATTTCTTAATTTAAGAACATTACCTTGAGCATAACAGCATTTGCGGGAGGGATTTTTGATTCAAGCATGTCTCCTCCAATAAAGCTCAAGTTTTTTGCAGTTCGTTGCTGGTTGGAAACCACTTGTGGGAGATCAAATACAGAGCAAGTGATGTGCGGGAAGGCCTCTGCAATAGCGTTGGCCATAACGCCTGTGCCACCACCAACATCAACCAATGACTTCAACCCTTCAAACACTCCGCTACACTTCTCAATCACTATTCTACCAAGCAATTCAGAATCGCAAACCATTGCCTGATGAAAGAAATTGCCAAAACTTGGTTCCTGAGCAGAGTAATCCCACATGGACTTCCCGTTTGCCATTTCAAAGGAACTGGAGTTATGGTCTTGATCTGAGCTACAAAGCCAACCGCTCAAAGCTCCCAAAGAAGCAATTGTAGCNTAATTAAGCAGCAAATAACAACACTTTTGAGTTAAGGGTACACCTCAATAAGTGACCTTAAACCCAACTTAGAAACTATGGTGTAATCACTGAAACCTGCTTCCATAAACAGATTCTTCCATTCTCTCTCGTTTCTCTCCATGCCGTTTAGATCGGACATCATCAAAACATCAAAGAACAGTTGAGTTTCAGTGGACTCCCTGTCCTCTACTTCGTTGTCCAACACCATGTCTATGATGATCAATTTTCCACCTTCAGCTCTGCTTGGAATTGCATCTTTACACTTCTTCAATATCTTAATGCTTTGTTCATCATCCCAATTGTGTAATATCCACTGTTTATCAAAAACCCATTAAAAAATTTAATGTTTTTTAAACATATCTAATTTCTTAATTTAAGAACATTACCTTGAGCATAACAGCATTTGCGGGAGGGATTTTTGATTCAAGCATGTCTCCTCCAATAAAGCTCAAGTTTNGGATTGAAGCACCTCATCCACCTTCTCTTCCATCTAGATTTTGTGGTAAAGCTCAGATCTGAGTTCAAGCAACCTCCACAAACCTGTATTTAAATATATAATTTTGTCCAAATTTATAGCACAATTGGACCATTTGAGCTAAAATCGTTACTATCCTCCCAACTTTCTTTTTAAAATCATAATTGAACTACTTTATATATATATATATCTATACATAGAACTAAGAAAAAAAAATATAGTCCGGGTTTGAATTATGAATATTAATACTTAGAAACAAAAAAAATTAAGTTTGGCATAGCGTGAAACAATTATAGGTAAGGTAGCCTCTTGAAAATAACAAATTAGATATGTTTATTGATTTCAAGTTTCTGCCAACTAGTTGGTATACTTCATTTTCTTTCATTATGTCTCACAAATAAGATATCTTTAGTGATCCCGACTAGTTGGTATACTCTATTTTGGATGTTGATTCAATAGCATGTAAGATAGGATAGTTTCTATTATACAAATGACATAATTGGTATACTAGAGTTAAGTTATGAGCTTTTTTTTTTTTTTCTTTGGGTTTAGATTTGTATGCTAGAGTCATTCGAGTAATCTTGATTAAACTATCTTGTAGAGTGATTTAAATCACGAGCTTATAAACAAGTTTTCTTACTCATATATTGGACCTTGGATATATAATAGTTTCGGATCAAATCAGATCTTTTGTTTGTCTCATGGTAGTCTACTCCAATTCTGTTACGAAACTTTCTTTATTGGGTTAGCCATACAGTTCACATGTTTCTAATAATTCTCATCGAATGATACAAGTCTTGAATAAGAATTTACAACGCACTAGAATACCCTTTGACTATTCTTTAGTCCCACAGCATTTAGGGTTACTCGAACAATGTGATATCTCATATCTTAATATCAACGTAATTCGTTTTAAAAATTTCTATTAAGTTGATTCTTTACTAAAATAATTATCTACATCTTGGTTATAATATTGTAACTTGAGATATGCAACGTGGATTATTCAAAATATCGGAGGTGTCTAGGAAGGGTATTTTAGTCATTTGCATATATTAAGAATCCACTTAAACACTAAAAAAAATTAAATGAACATTAATTCATTTTTCAAATTTCTTTTTTAATTCCTCCAACTAAAAGTAAATAATTAATTAATAATTGTTTGGACTATTGGCTTCCATTAATACGATCAATTAAGTTTTATCTAACTTAAATCATAAAAGTTAGATCGATATATATAATTATTTGAGTTGATTTGAATTTTTAAAAAATAAAAAATTCGATTTAATTTATGAACTTCTATTTCTTTTTATTGTATTCGAGGAATAAAAAAATAAGGTTATAATTCAACTAAATCCAATTCTATTATATCTTTAAAAAGAATGAAAATATTAACGATGTCTTATTATCGGTAAATATTTAACTTTTAAATGTTTTTTTAAATAATTAAAAAGTATAAAATTATCCGATGAGTAAAAAGAAACCCAACCCAATCGGTTTAGAAATGGAAGTAAATTGTTTTGGAATAAATTAAAAAAAAAAAAAAAAAAAAAAGAAAATAGAGCAGTTGAATTGAAAANGAAATGGAAGTAAATTGTGAGTCCTCAATTTTGTCAACCTGGAATTTTAGAGAATTGGTCTGACCTAAAAGATCTGAACTAAGGAGCGAAAGAGAGATTGATTGCTTCTGTAATGAAAGACTAATCCGGTAATCTTCCTCCTCGAAGCTTTACCCTGATTTTCGACCCCAAATTTCTGCTTGGCGGGTAATAATTCTGTATCTATTGCTGTTTTTTTTTTTTTTTTTTTTTTTTTTTNTTTTTTTTTTTTTTTTTTTTTCGATTATGATACTTAGATTGGGGCTGAATTGTTCGTCCGCTTACTGGATTTTGAAGTTGAATGTTTGATAGTTATTCGATGGCTCAGAGAGATCATGACGAATTAGAAAATTGTTGAAAAATATGTTCATGATTTTAGTCGGAAAATTTAAATAGAGACATAGGTAAGGAGAAACTAGCTTCGGGAGATATTGTGATCATTTTATGGTTCGTACATTGATTAGAATTTACTTGCTTCTAATTCAATCTCACATTTTCTGAACTGCGAGTGAGACGGAGTGGAAGAACATGCAACGGCGACCTTAAAAATGAATTCGTTTCGGAGGCTCAAATGATTTTTTCTTTTTCTGGATACATTCTGTTTGGCAATCTGAACGGACTTTCTTTTATGATTTCTTTTTCTTCAGTTGCTGCTAAGATAATCTTGGTGGTGGAAAAGAGCGGAATCGATGCCGAAGGGTTTGAAGAGTAAATGTCATTCTACGTCTCATCAGCTTTTGAAGGAAAAAGCAAAGAATCGTGTTAATGATCTTCAAGGGATATTCACTAATCTTCAAAATGCACGAAAGGAGAGTCGTACTACTGATATCGCTGTCTTGGAGGAGCAAGTCCATCAAATGCTTAGGGAGTGGAATGCTGAGCTTAATGAACCATCGCCTTCCTCTTCATTTGTTGTAAGTTCATCAATTAGACTGAGTACTCAAAGTTTCCATTACTTTTGTAATTTAAATGCTTCTATACATTCAATTAGGAGGGTAGTCTTGGATCGTTCTCGCAAGAACTAGCCCGTCTTCTTGAGCATTGTGATGAGCAAGATGATGCAACTAGTACAATGGCTGAACCAAAGACTGAGCCTGAACTCCATTGCGTTCTTGCCAGCAAACCGTCAAATTTTGTTCAGGTAGGCCTTTTTTTCATTTTCTTTTTCGATGAACTCCATGTTTCAGTGGCTGAATCATGTATTTTCTGGATAAATTCTCTGCTGCAACCAATCCAATCCAGCTTATGATGCTCCCTACTCTAAAATGCTGTTCCACTTCAAAGTAATACATCGAATATATTTCTTAAATTGTTTCAACTTTTAGTACTCTAAATGCTTGTGGGATCCATGTCTATAAACCCAAGTTTTTCAAGATTTGGCATTTTTATTGGCTTAGTTGTTTTTCACTTTTTAATTTTTGATAGAAGTATCTGTGCAACAATTTTCGTTGTGAGATTTGAGGCTTATCAATTATGCAGCCTGATTTGTTCTCTCCTTTTCAGTCATTATGGCGTCCTTCAATAATTTTGTTGTTTGTGCCTTTGCTTTGTAGAGAAATTTGACTACGGCCTGTTATTAATTGATTCAATCTTAAGGTTTGTTTCTAAAATGATAAAAAGGAGAAAATTTTGACCTATATTTCTGAAAAGTTTGCACTTATTACTAATTTATTAGTACATATATGTCTGTCAATTGAGTCTGAGCATTTGGTTTTCTGCCATCCCTATAATCATAATACATTTTGTATTCTAATAGATGCTAACTAGCTGAACTAATGCCGCCCCAGGATAGTTTTGGTTTTCCGGAGCTCCAACAGCATAGTTTTCTAGGATTTGAAGAGTGCCAAGTCTCTTCTCCAGTTCTACAGAATTATTCATTTTACAAATCTGACATGGCTACTCAGCCTAATTGTCAAAGTTTCGAAGTAGATAAAAACTTTGAGCAGAACACAGTAGTCAGTAAGGATGATGTGTCTACTTTGGATTGCCATGCATTGAATTCACACCAAGAGTTCGACTATGGGGTTCTTGTTGGGCCATATGATGCGGGAGACTTTAGTCAGGACACAAAGTCCGGTATTCTCCCAACTATCTCACCCCCACCGTCTGCTTTTATGGGCCCGATATGTGCTCTCTGGGATTGTTTCAGACCTGCTCAAGGATCCAAATGGTGCCTGGACTATTGCAGTAGTTGTCATTCTGTTCTTGCAATAAATGAAGGCCTTCCAGGAATGACTCCAATATTGCGCCCTGGAGGCATTGGCTTAAAGGATGGTCCATTGTTTGCTGCTCTTCGTGCAAAGACACGGACCAAAGAAGTTGGAATACCCATATGTGATGGTGCTGCAACAAGGAAATCCCCATGGAATGCTCCTGGTAAAGCTTTTATGTTGCTGTGTAACTCTTTCTGTTTTTCTGTTTTCCTGGTTCTATTTCATTTGTTGTTTTATTTCTTGTTATTACCCATTGCCATTGTATAATCTCTTTATTCGGTCCAAGTGAGTTGGATCAATTGGTGTGTGTTTATAGTGGTTCTTTACATTCTTGCAGAGCTTTTTGATATTTCGTTTCTTGAGGGGGAGACAATCAGGGAATGGCTCTACTTCGACAAGCCTAGACGGGCCTTTGAGAGTGGCAATCGAAAGCAAAGGTCATTGCCAGATTACAATGGGCGTGGTTGGCATGAATCAAGGAAGCAGGTGATGAAGGAGTTCGGTGGTCAGAAGAAGTCTTATTACATGGATCCACAGCCATCAAGCTCTCTTGAATGGCATTTGTACGAATACGATATCACAGATTATGATTCATTCGCATTATATAGGCTGGAACTCAAGCATGCTGATGCAAAGAAGAGTCCAAAGGGAAAACTGACAGCTGATCCTCTGGCTGATCTGCAGAAGAAGATGGGAAGGCTTACTGCAGAGGGGCCTGTTGAGCTTGGACAACTTATTAAAGCTAAGAGTACGAGTACAACGATGGCGAATAATAAGGCTGATAATGTAAGTATCAATCTTTCTCCACATCATCAGAATATGTCTAACACTAACTGATCAACCAACCGATTCTTATAATGGCACATACTGGAGTCTTGCCTGCTGCTGTATTTTTGTGGCAGGGTTACAGTCAGTTTCAGTTCAATGTGTCTGCTTTATGTTAATATATACTCTTCGGTATGTTGTCTGGTGATCTGTGGCATATTTGACCCTCCCCCCCCCCCCCCCCNGCTTGTTTATTCTATAGGGATTCTTTGGATTTTGAATCCAATATGCAGGGAAATACCTGTTTCCACGTTGTTTGTGTTTGTGAATAATAGTGTGAGAAAGCTATGCCCAACTTCGATATAATACGATCTGGCTTTTTCCGAGAAAGCTCTGCACAAGTCGAGCTTTAGAACACCGGAAAGGATTATGAAAGTTAAGAGGGTCGAATGGTTAGAGAGTCGGAAGCGAATAATGTGAGCTCCTAAGGATAAGAGCTGTAAGGTTAGAAGGAATGACAGGGCAGGCCTCATTCATGTGTTCTAATCCCAACCCTTGAAATGGTTTGTTTGGCTTCTTAGCTGCTGCTATGTACTCGGCGAGGAGTGCCTTGCTTTCCTGCAATGAAATACCCAACCTCCTAAATCCCTCGGGTAAAAGAAGCAACTTGAATAAATCTTGATGATTTATATGCAATCTTTTATAATATGACCAAATCTTCAGGCCTCCACATGCTTCACGACATTCCTTGTACAGAAGTTATCAAATCTATATTTCCTCAAGATGCGAAACCAGCGTATTTCCTCGTCGACGTTATCTATAAAGTCCAAATTTTTCATTACTAACTTATTTGCTAGGTTAGAACAAGTGTTGCATGATCATCCAAGAGTGCAATTGTAACACAAAACAACCCTTGATCGCCTCATTTTTCGTGTTATTAAGAATTGGATACAAGGTTATGTAAATCCATGAGGTTCCACATCTTTTTGACGTTGAAAAGCTCTAGAGGGAAGAATTCGAGACATGGAGTGGCGCAAGGGACCGAAGAATATTGATGAGGAACAAGGTGATTAGAAAGCGCCTGAGTTCTCCAAGAAACGCGCTCCATGGCAGAGAATGAAATTCAACTACTTCAACGGCATTGAAGATAGAATGTGCACACGGATATCCATAAGATCGATAGCAAGTGGATAAGAGATAAAATCTAGACAACGAGGATGTTATTTTCCAAATAAATAAACAAAAGGGATTTTAAAAAACATATTTGCAGATGTATAATAGGAAAAAATAATTTATAAAGTATTATTAATTGTCATAAGTATTGGTACATTTGTTCTCCAATAATTTCCCTCCCAATAATTCATCTTCTTCTTGTTGTTCTAAGCATCCATCAAATTCATAGGTACAGCCTACCTAAAAACAGCACTAGAAATTATGCATTCCAAGGAACACACATGATCATTCAACATTTCCCCAACAAAAAAAAAAAAAAAAAAAAAAAAAAAAAAAAAAAAAAAAAAAAAAAAANGAGGATTGAATTCATTTAAGTATTTTGAAGATTGTTATGAAGAACAGCAGCCAGCCTTCTTAACGGCAGAGACATCATCCTTGGAGCCAATGTCAATGGTCTGTCCCTTAGGCAGGACTGTCGGGTCATCTCCAATGTCAAGGATCTTCCTGCTCACCACTCTGTAGGTCTGCGTGAGAACCTCCGTGAAGGAATTCTCGACGTTGAATGACTCTAATGCTGATGTCTCCATGAAATATGTTCTCTCCCTCTCTGCAAATGCCTGCGCGTCCTCCGTCGACACTGCCCTCAGGTGCCGCAAATCCGCTTTGTTCCCTACCAGCATTATCACTATGTTGTGATCCGTGTGCCCTCTTAACTCCTTCAGCCATCTCTCCACATTCTCAAATGTCACGTGCCTCGTCACGTCGTACACTATCAATGCTCCTACCGCTCCTCTATAATACGCGCTCGTAATCGCTCGGTACCTATTACACCCAAAAGTTCATAGACTAAATTTATAATTCATAATTTAAAATAAAAATTAAAAAATAAAAAATAAAATAAAAAAATCAAGGAAAACCTTTCTTGGCCGGCAGTGTCCCAAATCTGAGCCTTGACGATCTTGTCATCGACGCGAATACTACGAGTCGCGAATTCAACCCCGATGGTCGATTTGGTCTCGAGGCTGAATTCGTTTCGAGTGAAACGGGACAAGAGATTGGATTTTCCGACGCCGGAGTCGCCGATCAGCACCACCTTGAACAGGTAATCGTAATCATCATCGGCTCTGTAAGCGCCCATTTCAAGAATTGTCGAAAACAGAGGAGATTATAATTATGCGACGATTTTTAGGAAATGGGATCTGGATTTATAAATAAATAGATAAAGACAGAGATCCCGACAGTCTCCAAGGGAAGAGAGAGAGGGGGAGAGAACGAGAGAGAGAGAGAGAGGGAGAGGATGAGGCTGCCGGAGGAGAGACGAGATTGAAAGGGGAGACGATTCCTTACAAGAATGCTCTGCTTTTGCTTTCTATTTGCTAAAAACAAAATCATGCTCAAAACTTTCCTGCCCACCAATCAGATCCAAACTCCCAATTCTAAACTATAAATTTCTCAATAATTTTTTATTTTTAATTTTTAATTTTAACTGTTTTAATTTTGGTAAAAGTTTAGATTTAGACCCATTCCTCGTTTTTTTTTCCTTTAAATAAATATATAAATATATATATATATTCCTTAATTATTAATATAAAGTCAATAAATATAATAAAAATATGGTTTGGTGAACGTAAATCAATTCTTCGGTTGCATTTGTAGCGCCCAAGTTGGACTATATTATTTAATATTTGTTCGGTTCCCTTAATTCAAATTTAATTCCCTTTTTTTCTCTAAATAAATTAAATAAAATAATTCCCTCTTTTGCTTCTCCTTAATTAACATAATAATAATAAATATGCCCGACTTCTAAAATATATATTAGTTAGGGAATATATCTTAAATAATCAAATTTAAACTTTATTTTATTTTATTTTCAAAATTTAGTTAGTTATATTTTCTTTATTGGTAGATATTACTTAGTATCTTGTATCTATTTAAACGCGGTGAATATAATGAAATTGAACGATTCTAATTCTATTTCTTATTATTAAATCTGTATTGTTTAGTAATAATATTTTCATATCTATTCACACTTTTGAGGGGTAGATAATTGTGTCATACTGATCATTTATTTAATTAGTTGTTTTATAATTACTCGGATATATATATATATATATATATATATTTTAAATAAATGGGAGAAAACAGAGAAAGGGAGGAGTCTGCGCAGTAAGAATTTGAACGGCGACCGTTGGAAAATGGTTAAATTTTGACGGAGTTTATTTTATTTTATTTTAATTATTTTTGAAAAATCAAATCTCCACGGCAGTTGAATGGCCATTTTTGCAAGTTGTAAATAATTGTGATTTTATTTTCATTTGGACATGGTCAACTTTGGTGACCATCAATTAATTTGGTTCATTAAATATTTTTTTTTTATAAAAATAAATAGTTCAATTTGGTATATTAAATCAATCTTTATTTTTTTTAATTACTAAACCATAAAATAAAAATGTCTTAAAAATGCATATTTGGCCTGTCCATTTGTTGTTTAATTATTAAAATTAATAAATTTAATATATATATATTACGCGTCAGTCCTCCAATTTTGAACGTGTTCACTAAGTCATTAGACATTCAACTTAGTTCCTGTAATTTTAAATTTTATGTCTAATTTAAATTCACGGATCTACTAAACACAAAATTAAAAGTTTACGACTCTATTAGTGTAATGATTCATGTCTAGGATTTGAAATTTGAATTTGATGTCTGATGGTCCCGTCATTCCAGCATGTTTTGTCTTTATTCATATGCATCTTAGAAAAATTCCTAGGAGATCACCCAACATAGAAACTATCCTCACAGACTAACACGAGTCCTTTCACCATACTTTGTCCTTACTCACATGCATCCTAGAAAAATTAGGGTCACTGACTAACACGAGTCCTTTCACCATACTTTGTCCTTACTCACATGCACCCTAGAAAAGTTAGGGGGAAGTCACTTAACATAGCGCTACTGAAAAGTAATATGCACCTTGTTGGTATAGACAGTAAATTTCATTTGCTTTACGTCTATCTTAGTAATTTTATTCTCAGGATCGCTTTCGTTCGAATGTGGTTTTGATTCATTTATGTACCTTTCTTTTACTTAATGTCATAATCATACACGAAAATTAAATTTATATTAAATAAATTAATTAACAATTACAATTCAAACATTTATAAGATTTGAGAATTTATTAGACATAAAAATGAAAAACTAATAAACAAATTCGATACTTTTGACAATTCAAGAATGAAATAGACACAGAATTAAAAGTTTGTTACAGCAGAAACACGAAATGAAATCTAACTTAAAGAAACACACATTTTCTGGCCTTTCGTCGCTTTCTCTTCGGTTTCGGTGGCTGTAGAACAACCTTGATGGCAGCATCAAACACAGCTTTGACATTCTGCAAGTTAGATCAGTTGATTCGGGTTAGTTTCGGGTTCGGGACATGGTTAAACTTCCATAGCTCAATTCAAGTTTGTAGCATCAGCCAACTCTGTCTAGCTTTCTTCAAGATCAAATATTTGTTTTCAAAACATATTGGGTTTCAATTACCTGCTGTGTTTTTGAGCTGCATTCTATGTAACCAGCTGCACCAATTGCTTTCTTCAGTTCTTCACCCTGTCAAATAAGGCCATCAACAACTTCCTCTCCCATCAGATCCATGAATATGAAAGCAATACCTGCGCTGTCGTGATCGGTACCGCACCGGGATGGCTAGTCAGAAACTGCTTATCGTCCCGTAAATCTGCAAACAAGTAACCATTTAAACATCAAATGACCCAAAATTCTGTCAGTTTTTGATGTGTTTGAACATGATTGTCATTACCATGTTTGGTTCCAACAAGAACAATTGGGACAGTCGGGGCATAATGCCGCAGCTCAGGGATCCACTGTGGAAACAAATAAGAAGCCTGATGTTGTAATAGCAATGATTTATAGTTGATTAATGAAGGGAGAGCAGATGATGGTTGTGAACCTTCTTGGAGATGTTTTCATAGCTAGCTTTGCTGATTAGAGAAAAGGCCAACAGAAACACATCTGCTCCTCTATAACTCAAAGGCCTCAGCCTGTTGTAATCTTCCTGTCCTGCATTTAGCAGATAACCCCAACAATGAATGCCTTCATATTCTTTCTTTAAACATGATTAGATACTCCATAAGTTTATTATCAAATCACCCTTGAACTTATAAGCTTCAAAGTAATAGGCTAAAGACTTCTATCAGGAGTCCCGTGTCGACTAATTAAGGGGTTGATCATGGATTTATAAGTAAGGAATACATCTCTATTGGTATGAGACCTTTGGAAAAACCAAAAGCAAAACCATGATACTCAAAGTGGACAATATCATACCAGTGTGGAGGTTCGTGATTCCTAACATGGTATCAAAGTCATGTCAATAGAATCCTGAAGTGTCGAACAACGACACAAAGAAGTTGCGAGCCTCGAAGGTGTAGTCAAGTATCAAACAAATGGTGTACTATGTTCGAAGGCTCTAGAGAAAGAGTCGAGCCTCGATTAAGCGGAGGCTGTTCGAAGGCTCCCTAAGCATTAGGGGAGACTCTGCGGTGTACTTTGTTCGAGGAGAAGATTGTTGAGAATTGTTGAGAGGAAATCCCATATTGGCTAAGGATTAAGGGGATGATCATGAAATTATACAAACAAAACCACTAGAGTTCTCAAAGTGGACAATATCATCTAACAATGAACACTCTACCAAACCAAATCATCGATCAACCAAAAAGCTAATAGGTGATAATAGGTTTGCCCAAATCGTGAAGGTCAAGGCAACCACAATCGTCACAAACAGAAACCCAAATTCAAAAGTGGATATCAAGTAAAGTTTCTCACCGGCAGTGTCCCAAAGCCCCAGGTTGACGGTGCTACCATCGACCACTACATTAGCACTGAAATTATCAAAAACGGTGGGTACATAGTCCTACAAGAATTCCCAGAAAAACAAAGTGCCCAAATCAGCTCAGCTCAAACCTTAAATCTGCGACTAAAAATGGAGAAGACAAAGAACAGAACAGAGACGCTTACAGTTGGGAAAGTGTTGCTAGTGTATGAGATAAGCATGCAAGTCTTCCCCACAGCCCCATCTCCAACAGTGACACACTTGATGAATCGAGCCGTACTCATCTCAAGAACCCCCTTATGAGTATTACCTTCAACCTTCACCAATTTCAAGTTCAACAATCTCTCAGAACATTACCCACTTCTCCGATTTTCGTTTCTCAATCTCCATTGGTGAAGAAAAAGAGGCAGAAATCGAAAGAACTATGTAAAAGCAGAGAGAAGAGGGAAGAAAATGATTTGGGGTTCGAAATTTGAATAGAAATGGAGGGGGTGGAGAAAGGCATTTAATAATCCTAACAAACTCAGAATCTGGGTTCAACTTTTGCGTTGTGGGTGTGAGTTTATGGTGTGTTCTTTTAGCCCTTCACCATTGATTGCTGCCAAATGCTTTCCGTTCCTTAAAGCTGACGCCCAAAACCCAAAAGGTAAAACACCCAAATTGAATGCGTTGGGTGATAGTGTTGGTTGGTTTTAAGTGTTACACAAGGGAGAGCTTTAAATTGATGATAATTAAGAGTTAAACCCGCAATGTATTTCCTTAATTACACCAAAAACTTTATATTAAAGTATGTCTCCAGTAGCTCAGCTGGATTGTTAGAGCTTTGTCGGATTGTTATCGAACCATGATCATTTCCTAAATTAACTAAGGTAGGACTTTTTCCCAACAATCTGAACAGGGGTTATCTGCAATTGGTGATGACATAACTAGAATATGAGTAAGGGAAATAAAGTTACACGGTAGCGCATCTGTTTTGGGTACAGAGGCGACGTATATAGGCCCGTAATGATTGAGAGGGAAATGATTGGTAATGAATATGAAATGAGAGTAGGGTTGATCGGGTTTAGTATAATAAAAAAAGAATGATTAATTAATATGGAACAAAGTTTGTTAATTGGGTCCTATTTGCATTTTTATTAAAGCAACTTTTGATAGACACGTTTACAGCTGATACCATCATTTTTATGAAGCTCAAATTTCACAACTTCATAATCATTCGCCATTGCTTTTGGGAAGGGAATCAATCCAAAGTGGAATCATAATCATTGGACGGCTGTGATTTCATTTGAGTTTAATATTATAATGAAAGTGCGTGTTCGATTAAGACATCTTTATTTAAGTGGGTCGTTCTAACATACTTGAAAATTATTTTTAACATATGTTCGATAATGAAGGAAACTTACGGATGAATTGGTAAATTATTGGTTCATTTCTAGCCTCCACGCCCTACAAGCACTAAGGGAACAATTGTTCGTTTTGGCCCGTAACGTATTACCGTCTGCCTTACAT
This sequence comes from Cucurbita pepo subsp. pepo, assembly GCF_002806865.2. NCBI lineage: Eukaryota > Viridiplantae > Streptophyta > Magnoliopsida > Cucurbitales > Cucurbitaceae > Cucurbita > Cucurbita pepo. The sequence goes on from NC_036653.1 coordinate 5,588,467, forward strand.
GTTCTTGTAAACAATGTTTCGTTCCCCTCTCCAACCCATATGGGATCTCACAATTAACCCTCTTTGGGGGCTAGCGTTATCTTTGACACATCGTCTAGTGTCTAGCTTGGATACCAATTGTAACAGTTCAAACTCATCGCTAACAAATATTGTCCGATTTGACCCGTTATATATCATACCATTGTGGAGAGTCGTGTTCGTCCAGTGTCTAGCCTTTTGGGGAAGCCCAAGACAAAGCCATGAGAGCTTATGCTCAACGTGTACAATATCATACCATTGTGGAGAGTCGTGTTCATCTAACAAACCCGTAATGTATTACCGTCACCTCACATGTCCTTATAAACAATGTTTCATTCCCCTCTCCAACCGATATAGGATCTATTTTCGTCTAACAGACCCGTAATGTATTACCATCAGCCTCACATGTCCTTGTAAACAATGTTTCATTCCCCTCTCCAACCAATATGAGATCTCATAATTAACCGTCCTTGGGGGCCAGCGTCATCTTTGACACATCATCTAGTGTCTAGCTTTCATATCAATAGTAACGGTTCAAGCTCATCGCTAATAAATATTGTCCGCTTTGACCCGTTATATATCTTTGTCGGTCTGGGTCAAATAAGTGAAAAACATAAGAGAGGAAGGCAAGAGAAGGGCTGTGGATTCTGTGGTTGATCTTAAAGTGTGTAAATTTATTTTATTTTGTTTGAATCCCTTCTGTTCTTTATCACAAACCCTTTAATAATTCTTATTACATCACTGCATAATCTAATCTACTGGATATGAACAAACATCTGCATATAATTTATAATCTTTAAACTTAAGTTCTTCCCTTGTAAACATGCTCAGTCTTTGATCGGGTAGCTAGCCTCCATGGCTATGCCACAGGCACCTCGCTTATCAATCGAATCACGCTTCATCCTTATGTACCCAGATTCACCCCACTCAGTCCCCCACGAGTTCTTGACAAGCCAGTAAGTATTATCCCCAACTTCCCCATACCCAACGATTGCCACTCCATGATTGAGCTGCTTCCCACAGCTACCTGAGAAGATACCACTAGAATAGAATTGAAAGTCATATCCCCCTGCATCAATGGCTACAGAAACTGGCTGATTAGCAACAGCAGCTTTCAATTTCTTCTCGTTGTTCATAGGTACTTTTTCATACCCACTTATTGTCACAGAGTGGTATCTCACTTTTTGTGTGTTGCAAAAAGCTTCAATTCCTCTGTATGGATATTCTCTCTCTGTTGTCAGCCCACTTCTCTTGATGTACTCAAACGCTTTGTTCATGAATCCGCCATCGCAGCCCTGGTTCCCTGAGATGATATCACAGTCCACAAGCTCTTGCTCTGATAAAGACTCTAACTTTCCTGTTCTTATTTTGTGGATGCCTTCCACTGCTGCTACTGCAGAGAATGCCCAGCAACTCCCTGTTTTCAAATACTTCAAAACTTGTGAGTATAGAGAAAGGGCTACTTGTTTTAACGAATGAGTTCGTTTTACGTTGGCTAATTAAGGAAATGATCATGTGGTTTATGCTCAAAGTAGACATTATCATACTACTGTGGAGGTTCGTTATTACTAACATGGTATAGAGCTATACTCTTAACTTAGCTATGTCAATAGAATCCTCAAATATCGAACAAAGTAGTTGTGAGCCTTGAAGGTGTAGTCAAAAGTGACTCAATTGTTGAACAAAAGGGTGCACTTTGTTCGAGAACTCTAGAGAAAGGAGTCGAGTCTCAATTAAGGGGAGACTGTTCGAGGACTCCATAGGCCTCAGGAGGATTGTTGGGGGAGTCCCACGTTGACTAATTTAGAGAATGATCATGGGTTTATAAGTAGAGAAAACATCTCCATTGGCACGAGACCTTTTAGGGAGTCCAAAGCATACCATTGTGGAGGTTCGTTATTCCTAACACATACCGCATTGGCCTTGATCCTTTATCGGAGTAACGGCATCTTCCATTCTCCAGTCGACATGAGTAGGCAAGCTATTAACATGTTCATATCTGAAGCATGTATCAGGCAGGCAATGAGTTTGATACCCCAAATAAGTTGTCTTAAACTCATCATTTGTGAGGTCTGCAAAGCTATTTTCAGCAAGAGTATATGAATGATTCAGTGAATTGAAGTTGTCAATGTACTGAACATTCAGCTGATAAACTGTGAATCTCCGTTCCTGCTCCTCTCTGCTCTTGTACTCTCGGCTGTGTTTATTCATCCATTTCTTGTACCTGTCTTGTAAGCCATTGGAGGGGCTGTCCGTTGCCATGGATGCCATTGAGGGTGTGCAGACAACCCAGAGAATCAGGGACGTTAAACCCATGTTCCAAATCGTTTTATATGCTTCCATGGCCCTTTTCTAATTGAGAATTGAGCTGAGTTTGTGTTCATTGTTCATATGGAGTTCTGATTATATATTGATCCATTCTCAACTGTAAAAGGATGGAGTTTTGATACTTAAGAACTTCTTGGATTCATGTGGTTTACACCTTGAAGTTTGTGTAGGGCAAGTCTGTTGTTTCATGTTACCTGCACGGCAGAGAAAGATGGCTGCCACCATGCAGCTAAGTTGTCAATCTTTTTCAAATTTCTATTATATGTTAAAACTTATCTAAATATCTTCTCACGCTAGGCTACGGTCGGTGTCGGTGTCGACCACCAAAATTCACCGACCATGACGACCACCACCTAGCATTGTTGATTGTCAATGCAAGCTACCACCACTCACTACTATTGACCCTAATACCCATTGACAACCACCTTCAACAATCAATGACTAGATGATGGTCGAAGATTGGGATTGAGGGTCGTGTTGAGGATTGTTGGGAGAGGAGTCCCACATTGGCTAATTAAGGGGAAGATCATGAATTTATAAGTAAGAAATATTATCTCCATTGGTACGAGGTTTTTTGAGAAAATAAAAAGCAAAACCATGAGAACTTAATACTCAAAATGGGCAATATTATACTATTGTGGAGAGTCTTGGTTCCTAATAAGTTGGTGACCAACGACCACTTCGACAATCACTAAAATGATCATTAGTCACCAACAATCAAGATTGGGGAGAGACCATTGACTACCAACCGGGGATTGGTGACTGACTACTTCAATGATTGGTAGTCGATGACAGGGGACAAAGACTAGCGATTGAACCTAAGAATCAAGGACCCGCAACTCACCATTGGCTACCGGGACTTTTGACCCCTTTGACGATGTTCAGTGATCACTAGTCATGGGTCTCTAGTCCCATTCGTTGATTCTCAATTTCGATTGTTAGTCATTGGTTTCCGATTTTCGATCTCGATCGCTAGTTATAGGTTGCTTGGTTACTCATGGCAGACAGCCAAAATTCTGGTTTGGCCAATAAGATGCTCAACGTGTCAAGAACAAATTGATAAACAGGGAAGAAATTGTAGCACCTCAGCTGGGAGAGAGCAACATACCCAAAAACAAGCCATGATTTAGCTCAGTAACGGTCCTAATTACAATTCAATTCACGTGGGTTCGCGTGCCTAAACTAATTGAACTGTATTCAAGTTGATATCGATGTCGATATCAATCATTGAAATTTCAATGATTGTAATGGTAATGAGACAAAGAGTGAGGGATCCCACTAAATTGCAAGTCAGAGAGGGCACGTGGTGACTGATTCCTATCCTCATTGATTATAAAATAAGCCAAAGCCAGTGGCGACTTTGCTTCGAGTCCACAACCAACTGGAGATAGCTGTCCATGTGCCATCACTGCACAATCATATCACAATCTGATACCCATCATCAAACCCTTTACTCCCCACATTTTCATCCATTTCCGCCTTATAAACCCTCTGTTACCCTCCCTTTGATTTGGGTTTCATTTTGTTTCCTACAATTTCCTCTCAATCATGCCAAATTTGCCTCCCAAATTCCCAAACTTCAACACTCCAAATCCCCCTGCACACGACGACTTCCTTTCCTTCTCGTCCCCTCGACAAAGTCTCCACCATCGGTCCGTTAGTGACTCGATCGCCTTCCTCGAAACGCCGACGATGAATCAAACCATTTTAGGCTCGGCTGCACCATCCAACAATAATGCATTTGATGCCTTTGATGAAGATGATCAGCCAACTTCTTCCGAGGCACATAACGATGGAATCACTGACTCGAAACGAGTCAAGAGGTAAATTAAGAGCGAGTCTTATACGATCTTTAAAAGGGTGTAAAAAAGTTGACATCTTTTCATGAAAAACACACAGAATCTTGGCAAACAGACAATCTGCACGAAGATCACGGGTGAGAAAGCTGCAATATATTACAGAACTGGAACAGAGTATCAGTACATTACAGGTTATTGTACATTGTAATTTAATAATTTCTGTGTGTTCATGAACTTGTTTGATTAATGTCTTAATGACATGATTATACAATGAATAGGCCGAAGTTTCAATGTTGTCACCACAAGTAGCATTTCTAGATCAACAACGACTGCTTCTAAACGTGGACAATAGTGCTTTGAAGCAAAGAATTGCCTCCCTCTCCCAAGACAACATTTTCAAAGATGGTAACAAAACAAAACAAACCCTCATTTCATTCTTTTTTCAAGTTTAACCGTTGCACGATAGAATGATAATAGATGTCTTAGTTATCGAGCAATACCCAGTATGCCGCCGCTCTTTGTTGTTGGATGAAAGTCCCACGCCGACCAATTTAAGAAATGATCATAGGTTTATAATAAAAGAATACTCTCTCCATTCGTATGAGACATTTTAGAAAGCACAAACCAAAGTCATGAGAGCTTATACTCAAAGTGGATAATATCACATCATGGTAGAGAGTCGTGTTCAACTAACCATCTTTAATTTTCAAGAAAATACGAGTATTTTTTAAATTGCGTATATATATTGAAGAATTTATAAGGATGTGCAGCCCATGAAGAAGCATTGAAGAGGGAAATAGAGAGATTAGGGCAATTATACCATCGGCAACAGAAGAATCGGAGAATGGATAGCAATGGGCCGTCGCCGGTAGCAGCCAACGAACCCATATCTCCGGGAGATAAAAACCAGAGGCTTCTCTATGTTTGAGACCAACTTTTTTACCTTTGCATTTTTTGTCGGATAACATGTTGAGTCAAAACTCAGCAGTCAAATGTTCAATCAACCAACTTTACTGCAGTAAATATTTGTTCAAAGGATTCCATCATTTTGACTTAGAGTCAGTTCGTTCGGTTGGAGCAAATCTTAAACGACAATATGTGAGAGTCGAGATTCGAATGGTAAAAATAGTGAAAATGAAAATTGTGATTATTTCAATTTAATCTTTATAATAGCGAGTCGATTAAGCAATCATGACACAAACATTTTACCATTAAAAAATATTATAAATTTAGTCTCTAAATTTTTAATTTGACTATTATTTATAAATTTAAAATAGATTTTGAGCTAAATTTTTAAGCTAACCCACTAAAAGAAAAAATGATTATAATATTATCTATTCCCTTATATTATTTGTCTTTATTTATTTATTTATTATTTATTTTTATTTTTAATGTTATGTTCATATTTGTGGTTTCTTGACGTGAAGGAGTTGCTAGAGGTTGATTGCTCACATGGGTAAGCCATTGCAAATATGTATTTTTTTTTTTAAGAATTCAATTTATAGTTTAAATTTATATATTTGTTCATCTGAAATGGACGTTTCTTTCAATGATCCATCGTTGCTTGTCGTTTTCGTCTATAAAATTTCTCACTATCGACCTTCTTGGAATCTCTTCCTATATTTAGACGAGGAACAATTCGTTCGAATCTTTACAACGAGGAATGGGGAAGTTTTGTTTCTTATTCTAGCAAACAATTCCTCGTCTAGATTCGTAAACGACTTTCCATAAATGCAAGTGAAAAGTAATACAACCAATAAGGAATAAGGCCTCGTGTAACAACAGTGATGACACTAGCTAACAAGGAGTGAGATGACGGGCAACATTTATCACGAAGAGAAAAACGATAAAAGGAGGAATTGTTTTAATTAACATCAACTCGAGAATTCAATCATAAAAATTATATTTGGTTAAATATTTTTTGAGTTACATTTTTTATTTTTAAAAATTTGATAATGATATGAGTGGGGTAAGGTAAAGCAAGAGGGAAAAAATGACAAGAAATTGAAATTACAATGTTTTGTTTTTTTAATTATGATCAAATAATAAATGAACTTATTTTGTCTCATCCACCATGTTACACTAGTGTCCAAGATTTGGCACATCTCAACTCAATAAAAAGGAAAAGTTATTTGGTTCCTAATCTCAACTACTTTTTATTTATCATCGTTTTTCAATCGAGATCTGATTTCTAAATCTGTTATCCAACACTGTAAAAACGCTAAGAAGCATAAAATAATATCGAATCTCTTCTTATTAAATCTCTATTTTCAAGCATAAAAACGACAGTGAGGCTGACAGTAGTATATAACGGACTAATGTGGACAATTTTAAGTGGGGTTGGACTGTTATAAATAGTATAAAAGCCAGCACGGGGGCAATGTGTCAACGAGGATGCTGGCCTCCAAGGAGTGGATTGTGAGATCTCAGAACATTCCTGTGTGAAAACCTCTCAAAACCTCTCCCTTTTTTAAAATCGTAAATCTGAAGACGATACGTAACGAGTCAAAGTGGATAATATCTGTTAGTGATAGGCTGTGAAAAACAACCCATATACAAAAAGTTAATGTAGCCATAATTTACGAGTGAGTACCTACCCCATTATGAATCAATCATAGTTCAATAAAGGAAACTAATTTGGAGCAATTATATAATCCAAGGCATGTGGAAAACCAAACAAAATATCGAAGCTTTTTGATTCACTCATTCATTTGAGCCTAATTACACTGTGGCCATTTTATACGACCTGCCAAAGAAAAGCCTGCCTATGTCTGCACGGCTCTTTCTATTACACCAGTATATGTTGCTGTCTGAATTCCTCTTGTCTTTTCCATCAAACACTTCTCTTTTCTCTTTACCTTTTTATCTTTCAAGAGGATTCTCAAAGAGATGAAGTGCCTTGAGATATTGGGAGGCTGCAACTTGGAAAAAGTTCATCTCCTTTTTGAGTCATAAATGAGCAATATATAGCAGCAAATTCACTCAAACAAGAAGAATCTGATATCAAAACTTGACGATGGAATTTCATGGTTTATGGGGAAGAACAGGATATGAATCACAATATTGAAAAGAGTCATGCATATCTTATCCACAACTTGAAGAACTGAATCAAAAGAAAAGTGTATTTGCATTTTGCTATCAATTTTGAAGCTAAGTCTCTATTGATTTGCATTAGTGGTGTCAGATAAACCCAATTGAAACGCATGAACTATAATAGTTTGAAGAAATAAAAGAAGATAAGTATGTGGATTGTATTGACGGGGAGGAAGAAAAGCAAGTCATTTTCCAGCATTTGGTTCAGTTTTATGTGGCTACAGGCACCACTACCACAAAAATGTAACTTGGCAAAACTCCAAACGAGTTACACATGCTGTCAAAGCAACCTGTATAAACCACAAGCTCATTTAGTTTCAATCCTATCTCTTTCTCTGTCCTAATTCCAATCATACACTAACTTTTTGCCTTCCAATAAATCGTGAGTCTAAGCACAACTGCAGCACACAAACAATTCATCTTCTTTCTCTCTCTCTCTCTCTCTCTCTCTCTCTCTTTCTCTCTAGCAGAGAGGAAAAAACAAGCAAAAAACAATGGTAACTTGTTTGTGGAGAAACTCCTTAGTTCCTATTGGCTATGAATGACTTCTTTAATGGTTAAAATCTTCCTTGTTTTCAACAGGTTCTGGTATCTAAGCATGGGAGTGGAGAAGGAGAAGAAGATGCTGCAGTGGATTTTTGGGGAAACCCAGTGGACAAATCAAAAACTGGAGGATGGCTTGCTGCAGGGCTCATCTTAGGTGCTTAATTTTTTCTTTAGTTTTCACAGACCAAGAGTCTAAATCTATCAATTCTAATGCCCAAAATGATGCAGGAACTGAGCTCTCTGAAAGGATATGTGTGATGGGGATATCAATGAACTTAGTGACATATTTAGTTGGGGATTTGCATCTCTCTTCAGCTAAATCTGCAACTATTGTGACTAATTTTCTTGGTGCCCTTAATCTTCTTGGCCTTCTTGGTGGGTTCTTAGCAGATGCCAAGTTGGGACGTTATCTAACTGTTGCAACTTTTGCTTCCATAACTGCTGTGGTAAGTTATGAGCCATTAAGAATGATTTCAGCAAAGAAATTTCTAGTTCAGAATTTAGCCTAAGCCTTGCTGGTTTTTTGCAGGGTGTTATTTTGTTGACATTGGCCACAACCATCCCTGGCATGCGACCCCCTCATTGTGATGACTCCAGAAGGCAACTTCATCAATGCATTGAAGCTAATGGTGGGCAACTTGCCATGCTCTATGCAGCACTTTATACTATAGCACTCGGCGGAGGGGGGATAAAATCGAACGTTTCAGGATTTGGGTCCGACCAATTCGATGTCAATGATCCTAAGGAGGAGAAGGCCATGATATTCTTCTTCAATAGGTTCTACTTTGCCATAAGCATTGGATCCTTGTTTGCTGTCATTGTGTTGGTTTATGTACAAGACAATGTTGGGAGAGGCTGGGGATATGGAATCTCTGGAGGGACCATGGTGATTGCTGTGATTGTACTGCTTTGTGGGACAACCTTTTACAGGTTTAAGAAGCCTAGAGGAAGTCCTCTAACAGTGATATGGAGGGTGGCTCTTTTGGCTTGGAAGAAGAGAAGTCTCCCTCTCCCATCTCATCCCAGCTTCTTAAATGACTACCAAAATGCCAAGGTTCCTTACACCTACAGGTTCAAGTAAGTGTTTTTCAGATCTATCATCACACTTAGTTTTTTTTTTTTTTTTGTTTTTCCCCATTTTTTTCCTCTTTGTTGTAAAGAAAACGGTGTTAATGAAAAGGTGAATATCAGGTGTCTTGACAAGGCTGCAATTCTGGACGAGTATGTTGCCAACGATCGAAACAGAAACGATCCATGGATTGTCTCGACCGTGACTGAAGTTGAAGAAGTGAAAATGGTGCTGAAGCTTTTACCTATTTGGTCCACTGGCATCCTCTTTTGGACGATCTACTCTCAGATGACTACGTTCACGGTAGAGCAAGCATCATTTATGGGTAGAAAAGTTGGTAGTTTTGAGATTCCTCCTGGTTCTATGTCAGCCTTTCTATTCATCGCCATCCTTCTCGTCACTTCCTTGAACGAGAAACTATTCATACCAATTGCACGGAAGCTGACTCACAATGCCCAAGGTCTCACAAGCCTTCAGAGGATTGGAATTGGACTTGTTTTCTCAATTTTTGGCATGGTGGCTGCTGGAGTTGTTGAGAAAGAGAGGAGGACATTAGCTTTGGGACAACGTACTCTAAGTGCTTTCTGGTTAATACCTCAGTTCTTCTTGATTGGTGCTGGAGAGGCATTTACATATGTTGGACAACTCGAGTTTTTTATCAGAGAAGCACCAGAACGAATGAAATCCATGAGCACAGGGCTTTTTCTTAGCACTCTTTCCATGGGATTCTTCGTTAGTAGCTTGTTGGTAACAATCGTGGATAAAGTAACCAACAAGCAATGGCTGAGAAGTAATTTGAACAAGGGAAACTTGAACTACTTCTATTGGCTACTTGCAGTGTTGGGGCTGCTAAACTTTTTCTTCTTTCTAGTCCTAGCCCGGAAACATCAGTATAAAGACCAGCATTACTTCAACTCTAAAGACAACAATGAGGAGCTCAAGAGTTCTAATGACTTGGTAGCACTTGAAGTGGAAGGGCCAATAAGCATAAAGGCAACAGAAAGTTAAGAGTGTGTGTTTCAAGGTGTCCCATGTATAAGTTTAAAAATCCTGCATCTACGTTTGAATATCTCAAAACCTGTAGCTACAACCATCCTATGCTTTCAGCATCAATGGCAGATAAGCCACTGCCATTTTGTCTTCCCCTAGGTTCTATATGATCTAAACCATTCAGCATATTTCAAATAATGTTTTCCAGTGCAAACCGGCACTCATTTATGTAAACATCCATGTCTCATAGCAGGCTTCTTACTGAAAGTAGAATCCTCAAATGATTTTGATAGGCATCATTTTCAAACAGGCAACTATTCCAATAAATTATTTTAGCTAGCAACTAGACTCAGCAAGATGTATAGGGTATAAAAGCCTTGATTATCAAATAATTCCAGAAAAGTACACTGCTCAAATATAATCCTTCTCACATCGTCCCGATAAATGAGAAGTAGACCTGATATCTAACAGCAATGCATGTTTCAAGAGGCAGATGCAGAACTTGGAGCAGGAAGGTGATTTACAACTAATGGAGGTCGGAGGGCTACATGCTGTTCCACCTTCTGTTTACGAGCTTTATACATTTCTTCTGTTTCAACCACTACTAATCGCTTTACCTATAATAAAATTGAGCAAAACAACGAAAAGGGATCATGGCATTCAGTCACCATGAGGTTGTTCTGTAGTGTGTGCATGTGCGCAGTAGAGAATAAGTATAAAAAGCAACCTGTTGAAGCATTCCCCTAACAGTTGGTGTGTTCCAGCGCATGACAGTTCGGTTGCACTTTCGGAGCCGCAATGCCTCTAATGTACGTCGGTGAAGCCTCCTTGTTCCTGGCATGCCTCTCACTAATGTGATATAAAGATTAGGACTCCATGCAATTGGGACATTGGCTTTGAAGGCCTTGAAGGCATTCATGTCAAAGATCTCCAAAAATCTACAAAACAAAATAATGATCAAGAAATAGATTTCTCTGCGAGCATATCAACAATCTCAGCTAAGCATCTCAACAAAATCTTCTAATTTGTTGGGCGGGAAAACTTCTGCAGTTCACAAACTTTCAATTAAACAAAAGATCATCTTCAATAGATTGAAAGCTACCAATGCTCTAGTTGCACAAGAAAACATGAAAAGAAATAGATGATAGCTTAAAGTAGAAACCACATCCACGCCACAATTCGTCATCTCAAATAGTTATACTTCATCTTTATATCGACATAGGGCTTTCAATAAAGTCTTCTACAATGTTCAAAAAATTAAAACGGTAGAACTGCATGCTTGGAAGCAAAACCATTTCAATATAGCATTTCAACTACATCATCTTCATCAATCTGGAGCTTGAAATTTACATAAGATTTTTCATAGACACAGCATTCAGTCTTAAAAGGAACATTAAAAAAAGGTGAAAGCGCATGCTAAGAAGCAAAAAACTTCCAATGCAGAACGGATAAGGAGGAGATCTGTAAGCTTGATAGCATTGTGATAGAACTAATGCTGGGACGTGCATAGTTCAAAAAAGCCACAAACTGAAAACCATGATGATCAGCTTGCCAAATGTGCTAACTGAACCAAACTCTTTGTCAATTTAAAACCAGTTTTACAAATTCAATTTGGTTCGATTAAGAACTTTCTGATATGAATCACCAAGGACCTCAAATTATTATTCATACTTCATCCAATAACTTTGATGTAATTTTATCCATTTATGACATATTAAGTAGGGTTATTTTTAGTCATTGTCTATGTTCTATAATGTGGCATGTATTCAGGGTTTTGGGAGACAATCTAAGGCCTGACGATTAGGTTGTACAAAACAGATAATGATGAATCGAGTTTTAACCTTTGTGCTTCTTTCAAGTTTAGCCAACAAGAGAACTTCATGAATTTTGCAATTCATGTGTCGAGTTGCACAACAAGAACATTCAAGTAGGATTTATCATCCTATCTAGTGGAGTGTTCAATTCTTCGGCCAAGGAACTTGTTCTTTATCACAAGAGGAAGATCGTAAGGAAATCCGTTTCTAACTCAATCCTTAGGGTTAAAATAGAATCGTTTCTAACTCAATCCTTAAGGCAATCCGTCTCTAATTCCAATTCATTACGATTTTCATATCACTTTCATTATATCTCATTCCCAGCATTGAATTAAATCCTAGTTCAGGAATAACGTAATATTCAAACGAAAACATTCATAAACCAAAAAAAACAGACAGGACATTCGAAGCATCAATTTTGCAGCCACCCATTACAAGATACCAAATTTTGATTTACTAAATATTTTCACATTCTAAAGAACAGTAATACACATGATTATCACGAAACTGGAATCTCCACATCATGAAAGGCCACTGAAAGTCTGAAAAACAGACGAAAAGTGAGGGGGGAGGGGGGGAATTAAAGATATATCCTGAGAATAGTATGGAAACCCATCAATCTTAATGAACTTAAACTAAATAGCATCCTAATAAACCAACTAGTACAAAGACAATCAATTTTTCCTAATACAGAATGAAAATTAACCGCCCCAAGTAAAGTAGATAGCAGAAAAAACAAGAACAGAAGATAAGGCGGGAAGAAAGCATAAATCAAGAATGTGGAGAATCCAATATTACCAGTTCGAGGAGAAGAAAGGAGAGGAATCAAGGGAAGCGACTGATAGCTGCCGATGTTGAGCCTCAAGCTCGAGTCTGAGAGACGAGACTAAAATATCGAGGGAAAGAGAGAGCTGAGAAACGGCGTCGGATAGCTAACTTATTAATTATTATTTTTATTTATTTATTTTCTTTCAATGAATTTCTTTCTCAAAAAAATAATTATAAAATTTTAAAAGAACCAACATTTTTTACCTTTATAAAAAAAAATTAATTTGGTTAATAATCGGACGAAAATTATTTATTAATGTTAGATGATGAAAGTCACACATTAAATAATTAAGAAATGATCATGAATTTATAATAAAATAATACTCTCTCCATTTGGAATGAGACTTTTTGGAGAAACACAGAACGAAACCACAAGAACTTATGTTTAGAGTTGACAATATCAGCAAAGTCACAAGAATTTATGTTCAAAGTGGATAATATTATACCAGTGTGGAGAGTCGTGTTCGTCTAATCAATAATACCTCATAATATTTTAAAATTTGTTAATGTTAGTTGATAAATATTTTTAATGAAAATTTATGAATATTTTTTATATTTTTATTAATTTAGATTTTTAAATTGGATGTTTTTTATATGTGATTTTTGTAGCAGGATTTTAGCTCCCATCGCGAATTGGATCAATAACCAATGATGAGCAACACGAACACCTTGATGCCGCTTTTTAGAAGAGCACTCACCAATATTCAAACCCCAGTTCTGAGCTTTCGTTGCTTCTGTTCTCAATCCTCCTCCTCCTCCTCCTCAGCTCCCTCGTCTTCTCCTTCTGCGCCAAACAACAAGCTCTTTGTTGCAGGTTCGTTTCTCTTTCGCAATCCCGTCACACAGATGCTGCCCCAACATGATTCAAATGGTTTATGCATTGAATTTGATCTTGTTTTTTTCCTGCCGCTTCCAGGTTTGTCTTGGTCATTGGACGAGAGATCCTTGAAAGATGCGTTTTCTTCCTATGGAGAGGTTACTGAAGGTAATCGTGAATGTAGAGTTTAAGCCCTTGATGTATGAGGTGTAGTCTACATGTTCGACGAAATGTCTAGTCGATTTCAGACCTCAGTTCATGATGTGTGCCTCTGGGTTGAAGCTTTTTGCTTCATTTCCATTCATAATTCCAATGATTTTTTAGGAAAAAAGTTGTTTCATTGAAGTTTCCTGTTTTACTATGCTTCTATGATTTTCTTGGAATATTGAGACAGCAAGACAATGAGAAATTTAGAGATTGGAAATTCTGCATGAAGAACTGTGAAGTACAACGAATTTGAGAGGTGGGAAATTAAAATTTATGTTTGAGCTGAAAGAAATTTGATGGCCATTAGTGATCACTCTGGAACTTCTCCAGCAAAATAGCTTATGGACATGGAGTTCATTTGGTATAGTTTAGATGAAATTGAATGGTGGCTGTGAAAAATCAATGGTGAGCATTGTAGAAACCTTGAAGCCCATTGGTTATCGCTCTGAAACTTCTCCAGAAATTAGCCTATGGAATTCAATTGATATAGTTAGGATGAAATTCAATAGCCACTGAGAAACTTCATTAATCATCACTAAAGGAACTTTCATATCCATTGCTGATCACTCTCAAACTTCATCAGCAAATTGCTTATTAAGTTGAGTTCAAGCATGTTTGGGAGTGATTTGAAATGCGTAAATTTATCATTTCTTTCATTTTCAGATGCTTTTAATCCTTCAAAATCAATTTTGATAGCATAAAACGTGTTAGGAGTGATTTTGAACCTGAAAAATGTGTTTTTAACCATTTCAAAATCACACTCTAACAAGCCTTTCTGTTGAGATTTGAATGTTTATATACTCTCTTGACAGTCAGGATAATGTATGATAAAGACTCAGGTCGATCCAGAGGCTTCGGATTTGTGAACTTCACAAATGAAGACGATGCACAAACTGCAAAAGATGCAATGGATGGAAAGGCAAGTCACTATTTAATAAGAAGTTGTTTGACAATGTTTAATCTAACATCCTAAATTAGTCAAAATGATAGTCATCCCGTCACTTTCAGGCACTATTAGGGCGGCCGTTACGAATAAGCTTTGCCCTCGACAAGGTCCGTGGCGGACCTGTTGTCGTTCCTCGACTTTCAAACATCAACAACGTGTTTGGCCGAAGATCTTGAAGCTCTTGGTATTTCATCTTCATCTACCTGGAGCATGAATATGTAAGCTTGAACTGTTCAATTCCTACTTCATAATCTGAATCTTGACTTGGTTCTGGAGGTGAATGCTAGACAGGTGTGGGAACCAATAGTATGAAGAACCTTAATTTAGGATTGTTTAATTAGATATTTCCAGTCTATTTGTTCAGAAATCTTGTTTTCCATCTTAATAGTATCCTTGTCCAGTACATTAGATCTATTTGCTTGATTTTTTTATTGGAGTTTGCATTCAAGCACAATTTTAGTTCTGATAAGATTCTAGTGGCATTTTCATAGATTTTTTTTTTATCAGGAAAGGAGAACTATTTTTCACATTCAATAGCCCACAATTAATTGAATTAGTTGATTTAATAGTTCTAATATTATTGAGTTTTATGAACTTGAATAATTACATTGATGGGAGCAAATTTGACTCTTTGTTTTAAAAATGTCATTACTCTTTGAATTTTTGACATTTTATTAATGTTCAAAATTACCATAAGAGTGAAAAGTCGGTGACCTAAAACGATATGATTCATCATGTAGAGTGTTTAGGTATGATTTGGATTCCAAATTATTGTCAAATGTTTTACATCCTAATTTTTACTCCAACATTTTTTATTAATTTTTTGCATGCTAGAGTTTTTTTTTTTTTGAATGCTTAATTAAATTTTTGTTTTAGTTGTAGTTTTCAAACTCAAAAGGGAGGAAAATAGGAAAATATTGTAAATTTAGAAAGAAAATGAGTCTTTTTTTTAAGTAGGTAAATTTTATGGTTTTTTTTTTTTTTTTTTTTTTTTTTTTTTTTTTTTTTTTTTNCATTAAATTTAGGTTAAATGAATAAAACTCAAAATACCGTTAAACTTTAGAAAAAGAAATTAAAAATTATCGGAACCTAGCTAGTTATATATTTTTTAACTTTCAAATTTTTTTGAAAATACTACTAAATTCTCGAAAGTTATATTAATACACTTGAATTTTTTTTAAAACGTCAACATTAATACTACATTTTTAAAATAGTAAAGAACTTTACCAAATAATATTAAAAATGGAGAAAATTTATAGGACACCAAAACCTATTTTTAAATTTTTTTTTTTTTATTTTTTTTTTTTAATAAAGATTAGTGGGGAGTAGGATGGAAAGGAATAGGACAACGCCGGGCGAAAACGCCACCGTTTCAACGACGCACAGATTAGGGTGGGCCAGTAGGAGGTGGGTGTGTTTAGTTAAACGCCGTCGTTTGGGTGACTTGTACGGAGGAGATATTTTTTAATATTGGAAAAAGAATGGATGCAGATTTGGCAATTGGGCATGGAACCTTGCCGAAACTCCAAGCCATCATCATCATCATCACACTATCTCAGATCAGAAGGAAACCAATTTGTTTGAGTTGAAGCCACCGAAAAATCCACCATGGAAACCGAAGCTCAACACTCGAATCCTCAAAATGATGCAGCTGCAAATGATGCGTTCATCAATTCTTTCATCGAGATCACTTCCTCTTCCAAAGAGGAAGCCCTTTTCTTCTTAGAGAGCCACAATTGGGACCTCGACGCCGCCGTTTCCACCTTCTTGGATAACCATGCCGCCGATGCCGTCGACACCGTCGATGCCACTGCCACTGCCACCGTCACTCGCCCAGTTCCACCGCCCGATTCGCCTGGATTTTCTCCTTCTATGTCGCCATCGCGTTCTCGCTCGCCTTCCCCGCCTGCTTCTCGTGCTCCCTACGAGCTCCGTTCGAGGAGAGCTAGAGGTGAAGCGAAGAAGAAGGTCGACAATAGGGCTTCTGGGAGCAGGACGCATCGCATCCGCACCCTTTCTGACCTTAACCGGCCGGCGGAGGACGACTCGGATAGCGACTCTGATGAGTTTCAAGAGTATTACACTGGTGGTGAGAAGAGGTAGGTTTGATTTTTTATTCATCAAGATTTACTCTAATTGACTTCTGAGAAAATGTGGGATAATCGAGAGGGGGATGTAAATTTTCCTTTCTTGATGGTTGCATTAGGCACACGTTTGGAATTTGGATTGAAGGAGCTCATTGGACTCCCGGTTCTGGAATTTTCCAATATGTTGTTTGATTTTTTCTTCGCCTTCTAATATTCATGATGGTTGATCTAGCCAGATTTGTTCATGTCATCGATTTTCCGATTCGCAGTGTTCTCTTGGAACACGATTTCGTATCTTCAGTTGCTTACATTTTGGAATAGTTTGTTGACATTGCTTAATGATCTTATTTTGCTTTCACTGGCAGTGGAATGCTTGTCCAAGATCCTGCCAAAGGTAATTCTGTCGATGCAATCTTTGATCGAGCCAGACAATCAGCAGTGGATGCACCTATTGAACCATCTTCAGGTTCTAAAAGCTTTACTGGAACTGCAAGATTGCTCTCTGGTGAGACGGTGCCATCAATTCCTCGGCACCCTGAGGCTATCACGCACACCGTCACCTTTTGGAGGAATGGATTCTCTGTTGATGATGGTCCTTTACTGAGGTTGGATGATCCTGAAAATGCATCTTTTTTAGAGGTAACAGTATTCATAAACCCCATTTTTGTATTGTTCTTGGTTCCCAAAGTTAAGTTTCTCTTAAAGGGTCTTTGAGCTTGCAACTTGTCTGAAGGTGACATGCTGCCGCCTAAGATGTTAAGTTTCTTTTAATGATGCCGATGGACGCCATTTGATATGGCTTTTCATAACTTCAATAATTCTTATAGATGAAATGACTTCAAACTTTCCCAGTCGTGGATAACCTGCTAGGTTCATTTGTTATCGATACTGATAAATGTTAGGAATCACGAACCTCCACAATGGTATGATATTGTCCACTTTGAACATAAACTCTCGTAGCTTTACTTTTGGTTTCCCAATAGAGATGTATTCCTTACTTATAAACTCATGATCATCCTCTTAATTAGCCAATGTGAGACCCCACCAACAATCTCAACAATTCTCCCTTTGAACAACGTATACCATAGAGCCTCCCCTGAGGCTTATGGAGCCCTCGAACAACCTCCCCTTAATTGAGGCTTGACTCCTTTCTCTGGAGCCTTCAAACAAAGTACACCCTTTGTTCGACAATTGAGTCACTTTTTTACTGCATCTTCGAGGCTCACGACTTCTTTGTTCGATATTTGAGGATTTTATTGACATGGTTAAGTTAAAGGCATGACTTTGATACCATGTTAGGAATCACAAACCTCCACAATGGTATGATATTGTCCACTTTGACAATAGAGATATATTCCTTACTTATTATAAACCCACGATCATCTTCTTAATCAGCCAATGTGGGACTCCCCACGAACAATCCTCAACAATCCTCCCCTTGAACCAAGTATACCATAAAACCTCCCCTAATGCCTATGGAGCCCTCGAACAGCCTCCCATTCGTTGAGGCTCGACTCCTTTCTTTGGAGCCCTCGAACAAAGTACACTCTTTGTTCGACAATTGAGTCATTTTTTTACTACTTCTTCGAAGCTCCCAATTTCTTTGTTTGATATTTAAGGATTTCATTGACATGGTTAAACCAAAGGCATGACTCTAATACCATGTTAGGAATCACGAACCTCCACAGTGGTATGATATTGTCCACTTTGAGTATAGCTCTACTTTTGGTTTCTCCAAAATGTCTCGTACCAATAGAAATGTATTCTTTACTTATAAACCCATGATATCTCCTTAATTTTATGGATGTGGGACTCCCCGCCAACAATCCTCAACAACAAACTAAGTTGGTCTTGTTAGGCTTGAAATTAGTTGGCTTTACTCTCTCAAGTTTTGTCTATGGAATTGAGATCCAAGATCCAAGTTTGTTAGATTTTCTTTTCACTGTTAATTATATTACTTGTGACGGATGTTTATATCTGATAACATGTGTATATTATGGCAGAGTATTAGAAGGTCAGAGTGCCCTGCCGAGCTTGAACCAGCAGATAGGAGGACTTCTGTCCACGTTAACCTTGTCAGAAGGGAGGAAGACTACCCAGTACGTTGATATATCTCTCTTTCAGCAACCTATTTTTCTGTACATCAGCATTCCATCTGACTCTTATTGTTCCCATGTCATCTCCTACCGATACAGGAACCCGTGAAGCGCCGCAACGCTCCATTCCAAGGCATCGGGAGAACATTAGCTAGTGACTCGCCGAACTCGGTTGCTCCTGAGCTGACTTCTGCTGCTACTTCACTGAATGTTGCTCCGTCCCCATCAACAGGTTTGGTGGTAGACGACTCATTGCCAATAACTTCTCTTCAGCTAAGGTTGGCAGACGGAACACGAATGGTGTCGCGTTTCAATCACCACCATACGATCAGGGACATTCGTGGATTCATTGATGCATCAAGGCCTACTGGTGCAAGAAATTACCAACTCCAGACGATGGGTTTCCCTCCCAAACAGTTGGCTGAATTGGATCAAACTATAGAACAAGCTGGAATAGCCAATTCTGTTGTGATTCAGAAGTTCTAAGTTAGCAGACATTGCTGAAACTCATTCGACAGCAAAGGTTAGCAGACATTGATACCAAGTTTTTTCCATCCTATGTCTTATTTGGGTTTTGATATAGCTATGTTTATGTACAAGTTTGCTTTGACAAGTGGCCTAGTTTCCATTTTAGGCGAATTATCATGTTATGATAGTAAAGTTTTATTCCGTTAACAAGAATGGTTCTATAAATTATTTCCATCTCTTCATAGCTTCAAGCATATGATATAGTTGAGTGAGTAAGAGAAAGTGAGATCTTGAGGTTTGCTTTGGTCATATTCATCTTGCGCGCGCTCACTAGATGTATCTATATCCATCGGTATCTTGTCATGTTATGTGTATATCACTTCACAATAGGCGTGAGAGAGAATGTGAGTGAATGATTGAAAAACATAGTGTTTAACGTTATTATTCTATCCGATGGACATATATAGGAACTTTACAAACCAAGGCTTTCGGGAGCATGATCAATCTCATCATCTGCTAGATCCACTCGTCAAAGGCGACGACCATAACTTTACGAACTTTAAACAAAGAGTAATCAAGAACGTGAAACCTTTTGGATTCTTCACTTCTTTTTATTAAAGAAAATAATTAATAATAATTAACATGTTGGTTGACCCTGAAAAGCCCAGCCAGACAGCTTTTGTCACGTCCTTCACTTTTTAATTCTTTTCTATATCATTATATTTTCTTTTCTATTTTTCAACTTAATAATAAATTTCTGTAGCTTTCACCTTTTTTTTTAAGAATATTTATTTATTTAATCGATTAAATATTGTATAATTAAAAAGCCAAGAATTCGAATTTTTAAATCTTTCCGTTGAAAAGTATTTTATAATAATATATAATTAATTGATTTTATTAAAAGAAAAATCTCATTGATTAAAGTATCTTTTCAATACAGAGAGCTGTATCCAAAATTTAAAATTATAAATTTGTTCAATCACATCCTAAACAGTAGAAATTAAGTTTGGGTTTGAATTTAAAATATTGATAGAAATTAGTGCTTTTATTAATTTTATCATAATAATATTATATTCATATGAATAAAATGTCCAATTAACCATCAATAAAGATTAAAAAATGCCTAATATATATATATATATATATATATATATACTTTTACAATTTTTTTTAAAAAAAGTAAAATCATCGGCCTGCTTTTTTAATTTGTGTTAATAAATTCTTAAATATTTAATTTTGCATATAATAAATTTATATCATATTCTATATTTTAAAAAAGAACTTGGGATAATTTATAACATAAATTGAAACGGTATGGATCTTATAAAATTAAAATATGATGAATATTTATTAAATATAAAAGAAAAAAGAAAAAGAAAGAGCCACCATCCCAGCATGTCGGCATCCTTTGATTTTATATTTATTTATTTATTTTATAAAACCTTTCATTTATTTATTGGTTTTCACATTAAGAACTGAAGTCTAAATTTGCATATTATTTGTTTTTCTTTCACCATAATCACAAAACAAATTAGATTTTTTATTTAAAAAATTAAATATATAAACGGCACCCGAAGGCTAAATATAATAAATAATACAAGATATTAGCCTATGATTAAGAGTTGAATATGATACACGTGTTAAACCGTAATGCAAGGCTAAATATCCTCAACACTCTAGATGTCACCCTTGAACGTGAAATTTCGCTCTCCTCTATCACTTAATTGAACGCGTTCGAGAGTTCTAAATGTTGAATGAAAGTCTCACATCGGCTAATTTAAGAAATGATCCTGAGTTTATAATTAAGGAATATTCCCTCAATTGGTAAGAGAAACCCAAAGCAAAGCTATGAGATCTTATACTCAAAGTGGACAATATCATACCATTGTGGAGAGTCGTGTTCATCTAACATGGTATCAGAGTCATACCTTAAACTTGGTTATGTCAATAGAATCCTCAAATGTCAAACAAAATATTGTGAGCCTTGATTAAGGGTACGAGCCCTTTTGGGAAGCCTAAAGCAAAGCATGAGAGCTTATACTCAAATGGACAATATCATACTATTGTGGAGAGTCGTGTTCATCTAACATAGTATCAGAGTCATGCCCTAAACTTAACTATATCAATAGAATTCTCAAATGTCGAATAAAGTATTGTGAACCTCAATTAAGGGGATACGTACTTTGTTCAAGGGGAGGTGTTGATGAAAGTTTCACATTGGCTAATTTAGGGAATGATCTGACATGTATCCAATTTTTGTGATTACTTTTTGGAGGATGACATGATAACGCCATAAAAAGAGTTATTTATATTCTAATTATGACCCCCACCGATAATGCTCTTAAAAGTTATGGCCCAAATCTTTATTACTTATCAAATCTGCCTCAATTCTCAAAAAACTTTTCATTTTGGTCCTTCTTTTCTCAATTATTTGCAACATTTCATTGTATTACTACCCTTTCGATTCAACGCCACGTGGCAAAGACCCACGAGACCAAAGTTAAAATATTTAAATACATATTTAATATATAATACGTAATATTGAATTTTAATAAGATGCAATGATATTGCAATCAATAAAGCTTACAAATATAGACAAATATTCACTGACGTCGGTTACCACTTTATTAGTTGTTAATTAACATATTTTAGTGTAATAATTTGGATTTATTTAATTTAATCCTTCTTTCAAAATTAAAAATTTAGTATTTGTTAGAAATTAAATTAAAATTTATATTAATAGTTTAATTAATTTTAATTTTTAAAAAATTTGTCAATGATTTGTAATAAAGTTTAGAAATAAATATTGTAATTTAATATAAAATTTAAAGATTCGATAATAATAACTTAATTAATTTCTAAATTATGTTGCGCATGTTAGAGATTGAATTCAATCATGGACGATGTAGGGAATTTTTAATTATGCAGGGACTAAATTGCAATTTGGGGAAAGTGATAATTTAACGCGGGTATGAGATGAATCACAGCCGTTTATTAGAGATCGAACGGTGAATAAGAGGTCAGAGACCAGCCGAGGGGTCGATTTCAAAGGAGCCGTTAGACAGAGTGGTGCCTGCGGGAGGGCCTGGCCGTCTGTCTCCCTCTCCTTCAATTAAATGCAATGTTTATGAGGTTTGGTCTCCCCATCATCCTATGAAACTCCCAGAGTTTTGATTTCCCACACACAACTGAAGAACAGATAATTTTATTTATTGAAAGGGTCTCAGTCCCCATTTTCCTGTCACTGTTTTCAATTCTTTGAACTCCCCTTTTCAATCAATCACCGATCATTTCGGCCTTTTCGTTTAGTTTATTGTTCTGTCAAGTACAGGTGGGTGCATGAGATGTGAGCATCATGTATTCATACCTCACATGATTAAGACAGTCTGCTGCTGATTTCTTCTTCTGTTTCTCCTCTTTAATCTGTGTTATCCATTTTTCAGAACCATAACTTTGTTTGGATTACTGGGTGCTCTTTTGATCTTGATGTTCTTGATGTTCTTGATGTTCTTGGATGCAATCTGCCTTTTGGTCTCTACTTCAACATTTTGAGTACTAGTTAGCTCAGCTGAACTGAAACAGTGAGTATCTGTGCTTTGTTGGGGAAGATCCTGAGTTGAAATCGTGTAAAAAAATTGCCCAGAGTGTTAGTTCTTTGGATTTGTAAATTGGGTTTTAGAGGATTTGTTGCTAGTGAGACGATTGTTGTAAACTTTTTGTAGAATTTTCTCTTGATCATTCCAAAACGTACTGAATCCTATGTTTTTGTGCAGATCGGTAGCTATTTAATTGAAGGGGTTAGTTAAATGGCAACCATCGTTGACATAGGAGTCGGGGCAGCCATTAACATTCTTAGTGCCTTTGCGTTCTTTCTAGTATTTGCTTTACTTAGAATACAGCCAGTTAACGACAGGGTCTATTTTCCCAAATGGTATATCAAAGGCTTAAGAGGAAGTCCATTGTCCAGTGGTGCAATTGTAGGCCGAATTATCAATTTGGATTTTAGATCATACTTGAAGTTTCTGAACTGGATGGTTGCAGCTTTGCAAATGCCAGAACCCGAGTTAATCGATCACGCCGGGCTTGATTCTGCTGTTTATCTGAGGATTTACTTGTTAGGGTATTTATGTTTTTTTCTTTCTTAGCATTTGTAGTTTACCATATGCTGTCCTAGAATTCATCAATTGTGTATATCAAGCTTATTTTTTGCTTGCTATCTTGTTTGTAGGCTCAAAATTTTTGTGCCCATTGCATGTCTGGCCTTCACAATCATGGTGCCTGTTAATTGGACAAATGGAACTTTGGAGCGTTCTTCTTTGAACTACAGCAATATAGACAAGCTTTCCATTTCTAACATTCCTATTGGATCACGTAGGTATGATGCAGAATTTTTCTATGAAACACTCACTTGGACATGCATGATTTTCCTTCCTCGTATGATATCATACAGTAGACATTGTTAGAAATCACGACCCTTCGTAATGGTATGATATTGTCCACTTTGAGCATAAGCTCTCGTGACTTTGCTTTGGGCGTCCTCAAAAGGCCTCATACCAATGGAGATGTATTTCTTATTTATAAATTCATGATCATTCCCTAAATTAGTCGATGTGGGACTCCCTCCCAACAATTTTCAACAATCTTCCCCTCGAACAAAGTACTCCATTGAGCTTCTCCTGAGGCATATAGAGCCCTCGAACAGCCTCCCCTTAATTGAGGCTCGACTTTTTCTTTGGAGCCCTCAAACAAAGTACACCCTTTATTCAACACTTGAGTCACTTTTTTACTCCACCTTCGAGGCTCACAACTTCTTTGTTTGACATTTGAGGATTCTATTTACATGGCTAAGTTAAGGGCATAACTCTGATACCATGTTAGAAATCATGACCCTCCACAATGGTATGATATTGTCCACTTTGAGCATAAGCTCTCGTGGCTTTGCTTCGGGCTTCCCCAAAAGGCCTCATACCAATGGAGATATATTCCTTACCTGTAAACCCATGATCATTACCTAAATTAGTCAACGTGGGACCTCATCAGAAATGACCTCTTGTTTACTATTTAGATTTAAAATTTGAGCTAGGAAAAGAATAATTTCTACACTAAGCTATGATTTTCTGGGTAAGAGAGACAATTAGATGATGAGCATTGATGACTGAGCCGTAAGCTTCAAGATTTCATCGCCATGTTATATCATAAAAGATGTTTAACTTCTTCCAAAATCACTTATTGCAGATTCTGGACCCATTTGGTAATGGCTTATGTTTTTACCTTTTGGACTTGCTATGTGTTGAAAAAGGAGTATGAGACTGTTGCCACAATGAGGCTGCATTTTCTTGCATCTGAAAACCGGCGTCCTGATCAGTTCACAGTAAGATTGGCACTGAGTCACTGGTTATATTTTGTCAAAAATGGTACAAGGAGTTCTTTAAAGTACTAGGATATTCCAACCTTTGTGGGAATTGGAGAATGAGAATGGTTCCTTGGTTTTTGACATCAATTACATGATGCAGGTGATTGTTAGAAATGTACCACCAGACCCGGATGAATCCGTTAGCGAGCTTGTTGAACATTTTTTCCTGGTCAATCATCCTGAACATTATTTAACTCATCAGGTCAGTATTATTGGATTTTTCCATTCCACAAATTGTACTGTCAGATCCCACATTTTAAAAATATTGCCCGAAAGGGAAAGCCGAAAGAGGATAATATCGGCTAGCGGTGGGTTTGGGCTGTTACAAATGGTATCAGAGCCAGACACCGGGCGATATGCCAGCGAGGAGGCTGAGGCCCGAAGGGGGGTGGACACGAGGCGGTGTGCCAACAAGGACACTGGGCCCCGAAGGGGGTTGATTGGGGGGTTTCACATCGATTGGAGAAGGGAACGAGTGCTAGTGAGGACGCTACGCCCTGACCCACATCGGTTGGGGAGGAGAACGAAACATTCTTTATAAGGGTGCAGAAACCTCTCCCTAGCAAACGTGTTTTAAAAACCTTGAGGGAAAGCCGGAAAAGAAAAGTCCAAAGAGGACAATATCTGCTTGCAGTGGGTTTGAGCTATTATATGCATGAACATCTTCCGTTGAGGAATTTATTAGGATTTGTGATTTATGTTCTCCTGACACTTTCTGAAGTTATTCTTACGCTTATGCAGATTGTTTATGATGCAAACAAACTCTCTAAGTTGGTTGAGGAGAAGAAAAAAATGCAGAATTGGCTAGATTTCTACCAACTTAAATATTCTCGAAACCAGTCTAAGAGGGCCACTATGAAGGTACAGTTCTTGAACTGGTGAACTGGTAATTGTTTGATGTTGCACTTGACATGTTTTCTATTACTAACCTCGTGTGAGCAGACTGGTTTTCTAGGTCTTTGGGGAGACGAGGTCGACGCCATAAATTATTATTCGTCAAAAATCGAAATCCTATCAAAAGAAGTGAGTTATAACAGTAACCTTTCACCCATTCTCCCTCGATCACGGTATTCCGTGATATCATTGAGATATAACTTACATTATTCTCCAAATGACTTTGTTCAGATATCACTGGAGGCTGATAAGACAGTGAACCATCCTAAATCAATCATGCCAGCAGCTTTCGTTTCTTTCAAATCTCGGTGGGGTGCTGCTGTTTGTGCACAAACTCAACAGTCAAGAAATCCAACCATTTGGTTGACAGAATGGGCTCCCGAGCCCCGTGATGTGTACTGGGATAACCTGGCGATCCCTTTCGTGTCACTGGCAATCAGGAGGCTTATTGCTGGAGTTGCCTTCTTTTTCCTTACCTTCTTTTTCATGATACCCATTGCATTGGTTCAGTCCCTAGCAAACCTTGAGAGTATTGAGAAAACGGCTCCCTTCCTCAAACCCATTATTGAATTGTGAGTATCCTTTCTCTTCACACGTCGCCCGGTGCATACTGTTCTTGATTTTATCTTCTAACATGTAGCCTGCCTGCTAATTACAATGCAGGGATTTCATTAAGTCAGTTATCCAAGGTTTTCTTCCCGGAATCGCTTTGAAGATTTTCCTCATCTTTCTTCCTTCAATACTGATGTTAATGTCGAAATTCGAAGGATTTATTAGTCGATCGTCTTTGGAGAGAAGATCCGCCAACAAATATTACATTTTCCTGTTTGTTAATGTGTTTCTTGGCAGTATAATCACTGGAACCGCATTCCAGCAACTAAATAACTTCCTACACCAGTCTGCAAACGAGTAAGCCATAACTTATAATCTGTTCATGAACCGTTCATGGTTGGTTGCCAATAATTTAGTGAGAAGAATGCGTTGTGTTTGTACATGTGTGGTTGAGATTATATATATATAACAACTTTCGTCATAGCTAATTCGACATTTTCTGCAGCATTCCGAAGACGATTGGCGTCTCCATCCCCATGAAGGCAACTTTCTTTATTACCTTCATAATGGTGGATGGTTGGGCTGGAATTGCTGCTGAGATTCTGAGGCTTAGGCCTTTGATCATTTACCACCTTAGGAACTTCTTCTTGGTGAAGACTGAAAAGGATAGAGAAGAAGCCATGGATCCAGGAACTCTGGAGTTCAACGTGGGCGAGCCTCGAATTCAACTCTATTTCTTACTTGGCCTTGTTTATGCTGTCGTCACACCTCTTCTCCTTCCGTTCATTGTAGTCTTCTTCGCATTGGCATATGTTGTCTACCGTCATCAGGTAAAACTATTTCGTCTAACTTCAGCTGTGTAGTTTGCCTCCCCATGTTCCTTTTATGTTTGCAAATATTGAGGTTTAAACTTCATGAAATAAGGATATATATGGTCCTCTGTTTTGAGAACATTGGTGCCATTAACTTCTTTGATATATACTCTACGAATATCGAGTTGCCATTTTTATGCTCATTTGAACACCATGCCTATAATTAGTCCACTTGCATTGTAGCTTTTCATGACTGATGTGTTGAGGATTGTTTGGAGAGGAGTCCCACGTCAGTTAATTAAGAGGGTTTGATCATGGGTTATAAGTAAGGAAATACATCTCCATTGGTATGAGGCCTTTTGGGAAAACCAAAAGTAAAGCCATGAGAGCGTATGCTCAAAGTGGACAATATCATACTATTGTGGAGGTTCGTGATTCCTAACATGGTATCAGAGTCATGCCCTTAACTTAGCCATGTCAATGAATCCTCAAATGTCGAACAAATTAGTTATGAGTCTCGAAGGTATAGTTAAAAGTGGCTCAAGTGTCGAAGGGTGTACTTTGTTCGATGGCTCCAGAGAAGGAGTTGAGCCTCGATTAAGGAGAGACTATTTGAGGGTTTCATAGGCTTCAGGGGAGGCTCTATGGTGTACTTTGTTCGAGAGGAGTGTTGGGGAGAGGAGTCTCACGTCAGCTAATTATAAGGGGTTGATCATAGGTTTATAAGTGTAAGGAAATACATCTTCATTGATATGAGGCCTTTTGGGAATGTCATACCATTGTGGCCCAATGTCCATGGCATGAGAGCTTATACTCAAACTGGACAATGTCATACCATTGATGGTCAAGCCTTGCGTTTGTTTCTTTTTAACTTTACAATTTCTGTTCTCATTTCTCCCTTTTGTCGTATTTTTTAAGCTTTTTCTCCAAACTTTGTAGATCATAAATGTGTACAACCAAGAGTATGAAAGCGCAGCAGCATTCTGGCCCGATGTCCATGGGCGGATTATTGTCGCCTTAGTTGTTTCACAGCTATTATTAATGGGACTACTCAGTACAAAAGAAGCTGCTCAATCAACTCCCTTGCTCATCACATTGCCAATATTGACTATATGGTTTCACTTGTTCTGTAAAGACCGTTACGAACCCGCTTTTGTTCGATATCCCTTACAGGTTAACACAGACCTTATCTCACTGTTTTTAGTTGTTTCAGATTGCTTTCTCATGAGATAATAGTATGGGGACTTCTATCATCAATCACCTCACCCTTTTGAATGAACTTTCAGGAAGCAATGATGAAAGATACATTGGAGCGAACAAGGGAGCCAAACTTGAACTTGAAAGGATTCCTTCAAAATGCATACGTTCATCCAGTTTTCAAGCACGACGAAGACGACGTAGAAATCGAAACGGATTCTGAAGATGGGCGACATGGGCCAGTGCTGGTGCCAACAAAACGGCATTCTCGTAGGAATACGCCATTGCCAAGCAAGCACAGCGGTCCCTTATCGTCTTCACGTTCAGAAGTTGATGGAGGAGTTTCATAACATTCAGAAGTGGTGAGCTTGCTATTGTTTTTTAATGGTGTGTGTATATTCACTTGATGAGAAAGGGGGGAGGACACTGTAAATGATGAGTTAGGATAGACGCTTAGAAAAGTTATTAAAACTGACAAATAGTGCAGATTTTGTGTTCTGTTTTGTTCTTATATAGTGAATTTGGAATAATAAAATGATAAATTTATTATGGAATTGTTTTGTTCTTGCACTGTCTTGGTGGTCTTTGTTCTTTTGAAATATGTTCTTATCTACCAAAATTTTTACTTTTGGTTTTGTTGTGAACGTGTGCAAGAACTTAATCGGTAAGATTTCACGTCAGTTGGAGAGAGCAACGAAACATTCTTTATAAGGATAAACTGTGAGACTGACGGTGATATGTAATAGGTTAAAGCAAACAATATCTACTAGTAGTGGGCTTGAGTTCGAAATGGTATCAGAGCCAAACATCGAGCGGTGTGCCAATGATGACGCTGGCCCCTAAGGGAGGTGGATTGTGAGATCCCACATCGGTTGGAGAGGAGAACAAAACATTTTTTATAAAGGTGTGGAAACCTCTCCACAGTAGATGCATTTTAAAATCGTGAAACTGACGTCGATAAGTAATGGGTTTGCGAACAATATCTGGTAGTGGCATAAGGGTGTGGAAACCTCTCCCTAACAAATGTGTTTTAAAACCGTGAGGTTGACAATGATACGTAACGGGCCAAAATGAACAATATTTGATATATACTAACTGTTTAAGGGTGTGAAAACCTCCCCCTAGTAGATGTGTTTTAAAACCATGAAGCTGACGATAAGTAACGAGCCAAAACAAACAATAACTACTAGTGGTGAGCTTTGACGGTTACAACATCAAAAGCTCAAATTTGTGCCCCTCCACTCGAAAATCATTTCTTATTTGGTTTGTAATTCATTTTTACTACATTCATTAATAAAATATAATCCGAGATGAAAATTGTTATATCACAAATCTAATCTCTAATAGCAACTATTATAAACTATAACTTCATACTTTATTATAACATCTATTATAGCGGTAAAAAATGCTATTAAGTGTCTTATACTTTTAATAACATGGACGGTCACGACATATGAAAAATACTATAAAAAGTCTACGAAAGTCGAGCATATTTAACCGTTTTTTATTAATTAATAAATGTTTTGTGTGTAATAAAATGTTTGAAAAATTAGCATAAGCTTTTCAAGCATTTATGTTTTTTTTCATGCGCGTGACAATAATTTTTTCAGAAGACAAAATAGTAGTTGGGAAGATCCTCTCATCCAGAGCAGCAGCGGATGAATCCATTTATTTATACAAATTAGTCCAAAATCTGACGGAAAAATATTACAAATCTCCGAATCCAACCTTCTTCCCCAATCGGAATCGTATCCTCCCTCCATCGTTGAAGCTTCCGGCGAGCGAACAGAGAGGTAAGTGTTGAGCATTTGTGCTAATGGACGAGGTGATGACGGTTGGGGATGCGTTCTCGTCGTCCGTTAAACCGTCGTTGTTTCCATTGGCACCGGATCCTTTGCTCACTTCCAATCTCCCTCTTATCTCCGCCTTCCTCGCTGGCGCCATCGCCCAGTTTCTCAAGATCTTTACCACCTGGTACACTTTCTCTGCTTTGCTGATTTTTTGTATTGCGAGTTTTGTGTACATTTCTCCACGATCTGAGGGAGCCAGAGGTTAATCTGTTGTGTTCTGGTTTTTGGACTCTTAGGTATAAGGAAAGAAAATGGGAATCGAAACGGATGTTTGGTTCTGGCGGAATGCCTTCATCTCACTCTGCAACTGTGACTGCTTTGGCCCTTGCTATTGCCCTGCAGGAAGGATCCGGAGGACCTGCTTTTGCCGTCGCCGTAGTCTTTGCATGTGTTGTATGTGCTTGATTCCTTCTTTCTTCTTGTTTACATGCTTGTGTTCTTTCGTTTACTTTCCTCTTCTGATGCCCTGATTACTGAAAGAATTTAGAAAATTTTGGCTTTCTGTTCCATTAGCTGTAATGCTTGTTTTGATTTACAGTTTAGGATGAATTATAATTTATAAGTATAGTTCTTGAATATTTAGTTTCATTGTACCTTAAATAGTTTCTAACAAGTTCTTAAAGCTTTCATGGTTGTATCTATTAAGGTCATCTACTTTATAACTTTTCTAGCAAGTCTTAAAATGGTTCATTTGTATCTGATGAGTTTCTATTGTTTGCTTCATTAGTCGAAACATTTGCGAGGCATAAAGGTGATAAATATTAGGATCACAATTTATGCCAAAAATGAATTACTATCAGGTTAAGGTCTTATTCGACACAAAAATGAAAGTAAGAAACTTGTTTGAAAAGTTTAGAGAATGGATAGACACATCTATAAAAATTCAGATACCTCGAGCAAAGGTGGAATTTACTAGAACAAGATTATGCTAGACTAAATTTGTATTTGATGACATGATCTGTTTTGTTTGGTTTCAATGGTATTCGGTATATGTACTTCATGATCAAATTTTTTTAGTTAAATCTTGTTTTTGTGATCAAATTTGTTTAGTTAAATCTTGTTGTTTTGATCACATGTCTGTTGCTTTTGTATTCTGAAATGGTAACTTGGCTGCTTTTGTATTGACTCTGCCTTCTTCCCGTCGTCTACCTTGTATTTTCATTACATTTCCGTCGTGTTCCAATCCTGTAATGATAACTCGGCTGTTCTTGTAAAGACTTTGCCTCCTTGGCGTTGTCTTGTCCTGTCTCTTTGTTTCTGCTTCTTCTGCAGACCAGATGAGTATTAACAATATCATTCTATCAGTTCCAAATCAGCTAAAAATCTCAGTGAATGTGTTTGACAATTGCAATTCCAGTGATAGTAATGGACTTTACTCCATATCTCCTTTTGAATGTTTTTGTTTCTAATTAAAATTTGATTTTCGTTGTTACTATTTTTCTATATGATCGATTGACTTTAAGCTTCGGGTTTTTCGAACTCTTTTTAATGTTTTCATGTAATTGGCNCTCTCCACAGTAGATGCATTTTAAAATCGTGAAACTGACGTCGATAAGTAATGGGTTTGCGAACAATATCTGGTAGTGGCATAAGGGTGTGGAAACCTCTCCCTAACAAATGTGTTTTAAAACCGTGAGGTTGACAATGATACGTAACGGGCCAAAATGAACAATATTTGATATATACTAACTGTTTAAGGGTGTGAAAACCTCCCCCTAGTAGATGTGTTTTAAAACCATGAAGCTGACGATAAGTAACGAGCCAAAACAAACAATAACTACTAGTGGTGAGCTTTGACGGTTACAACATCAAAAGCTCAAATTTGTGCCCCTCCACTCGAAAATCATTTCTTATTTGGTTTGTAATTCATTTTTACTACATTCATTAATAAAATATAATCCGAGATGAAAATTGTTATATCACAAATCTAATCTCTAATAGCAACTATTATAAACTATAACTTCATACTTTATTATAACATCTATTATAGCGGTAAAAAATGCTATTAAGTGTCTTATACTTTTAATAACATGGACGGTCACGACATATGAAAAATACTATAAAAAGTCTACGAAAGTCGAGCATATTTAACCGTTTTTTATTAATTAATAAATGTTTTGTGTGTAATAAAATGTTTGAAAAATTAGCATAAGCTTTTCAAGCATTTATGTTTTTTTTCATGCGCGTGACAATAATTTTTTCAGAAGACAAAATAGTAGTTGGGAAGATCCTCTCATCCAGAGCAGCAGCGGATGAATCCATTTATTTATACAAATTAGTCCAAAATCTGACGGAAAAATATTACAAATCTCCGAATCCAACCTTCTTCCCCAATCGGAATCGTATCCTCCCTCCATCGTTGAAGCTTCCGGCGAGCGAACAGAGAGGTAAGTGTTGAGCATTTGTGCTAATGGACGAGGTGATGACGGTTGGGGATGCGTTCTCGTCGTCCGTTAAACCGTCGTTGTTTCCATTGGCACCGGATCCTTTGCTCACTTCCAATCTCCCTCTTATCTCCGCCTTCCTCGCTGGCGCCATCGCCCAGTTTCTCAAGATCTTTACCACCTGGTACACTTTCTCTGCTTTGCTGATTTTTTGTATTGCGAGTTTTGTGTACATTTCTCCACGATCTGAGGGAGCCAGAGGTTAATCTGTTGTGTTCTGGTTTTTGGACTCTTAGGTATAAGGAAAGAAAATGGGAATCGAAACGGATGTTTGGTTCTGGCGGAATGCCTTCATCTCACTCTGCAACTGTGACTGCTTTGGCCCTTGCTATTGCCCTGCAGGAAGGATCCGGAGGACCTGCTTTTGCCGTCGCCGTAGTCTTTGCATGTGTTGTATGTGCTTGATTCCTTCTTTCTTCTTGTTTACATGCTTGTGTTCTTTCGTTTACTTTCCTCTTCTGATGCCCTGATTACTGAAAGAATTTAGAAAATTTTGGCTTTCTGTTCCATTAGCTGTAATGCTTGTTTTGATTTACAGTTTAGGATGAATTATAATTTATAAGTATAGTTCTTGAATATTTAGTTTCATTGTACCTTAAATAGTTTCTAACAAGTTCTTAAAGCTTTCATGGTTGTATCTATTAAGGTCATCTACTTTATAACTTTTCTAGCAAGTCTTAAAATGGTTCATTTGTATCTGATGAGTTTCTATTGTTTGCTTCATTAGTCGAAACATTTGCGAGGCATAAAGGTGATAAATATTAGGATCACAATTTATGCCAAAAATGAATTACTATCAGGTTAAGGTCTTATTCGACACAAAAATGAAAGTAAGAAACTTGTTTGAAAAGTTTAGAGAATGGATAGACACATCTATAAAAATTCAGATACCTCGAGCAAAGGTGGAATTTACTAGAACAAGATTATGCTAGACTAAATTTGTATTTGATGACATGATCTGTTTTGTTTGGTTTCAATGGTATTCGGTATATGTACTTCATGATCAAATTTTTTTAGTTAAATCTTGTTTTTGTGATCAAATTTGTTTAGTTAAATCTTGTTGTTTTGATCACATGTCTGTTGCTTTTGTATTCTGAAATGGTAACTTGGCTGCTTTTGTATTGACTCTGCCTTCTTCCCGTCGTCTACCTTGTATTTTCATTACATTTCCGTCGTGTTCCAATCCTGTAATGATAACTCGGCTGTTCTTGTAAAGACTTTGCCTCCTTGGCGTTGTCTTGTCCTGTCTCTTTGTTTCTGCTTCTTCTGCAGACCAGATGAGTATTAACAATATCATTCTATCAGTTCCAAATCAGCTAAAAATCTCAGTGAATGTGTTTGACAATTGCAATTCCAGTGATAGTAATGGACTTTACTCCATATCTCCTTTTGAATGTTTTTGTTTCTAATTAAAATTTGATTTTCGTTGTTACTATTTTTCTATATGATCGATTGACTTTAAGCTTCGGGTTTTTCGAACTCTTTTTAATGTTTTCATGTAATTGGCCTTCATGTATTTTCAATTTCTTGAAGGTAATGTATGATGCTTCTGGAGTCAGACTTCATGCTGGTCTTCAAGCCGAGGTAAGCTCTTTAGAAAGTGTATAGGTTCCATTTTTTTTATCTTTCATTTATCATTACCACTTCCATCTATGTCACCTTGAGTCTGATTATTATGTCC
This sequence comes from Cucurbita pepo subsp. pepo, assembly GCF_002806865.2. NCBI lineage: Eukaryota > Viridiplantae > Streptophyta > Magnoliopsida > Cucurbitales > Cucurbitaceae > Cucurbita > Cucurbita pepo. Next base: position 5,622,416 of record NC_036653.1, read on the forward strand.
ATTGTACAAAACTGTTCATCTTTTCCCATTAAGTCTTATCATTTGATGATCATTGCAGTTGCTGAACCAAATAGTTTGCGAGTTTCCTCCTGAACATCCTCTGTCCAGTATTAGACCATTGCGAGATTCACTTGGACACACTCCACTTCAGGTCAGTGCATTTGCTTCATATATGTATGTTGGGATATGGAACCATATGATATTAAAAGCTTAGCCTTGCAAATTTGTATCCTTCATATATTCTGGAGTAAAAAAAGAAAAGAAAAAACAAAAAAACTCCGAACTCTTTTGCTATGATGGAATACTATACCAAAGTTTGTCAATTTGAACCTAATTCAATGGATATGGTATCAACTAATATCCCAATGGTCGATGGTTCAATCTCTTACTCTACAATTCTTTGAAATTAAAAAAAAATTAAAAAAAATAGTGTAGAACTTCGAAGGCAAACTACAAAATGCCACTTTTTGCTATGGCTTATATGCTAATTATTTGAATACTATCAGATGCAATAATCATTTGCATTGTGTTTTTCCAAGCTAAGTATTGTAATGCTGCTGCTGACCGTTAATTAACTTAATATCATCCAACTGTGGATTGGGACATGGATATTATGTCTTGTTAGCCTTGTTTTATTATTATCTAAAATGACCCATTTTGAAGCACTAATATTGTTTATTATCTTCATAATGATGCATTGTTCTAGTCAACTTCATCCAGATAGAAAGAATTTTGTTAATTCATATTCACTCTCTGGTATCGATAACAGGTTGTTGCAGGTGCTGTGCTGGGATGTCTAGTGGCTTATTTTACAAGAAATCAAAACTAGATTATGGAATTTGAACATCGGGATCAAGTATGGCTTTTCATTCATTGGAACCACTTGAACAAGTGTAAAGAAAAAAATGGTTGCTGTTTAGGCATTGGACTGGGTGATTGTTCTTCCATAATTGGGACTCCAATGAATGCAGAAATGATATATTCTTTGGTTCAGATCTCGCTATTACAAATCGCCTCCCAATCCATCGAGATTGAATTTCTTGTTTAGACTTGTCATATATATATATACACACACCTCAAAGGATTAAATGTTAATTCTTGATCGGTTTTTCTCCTTTTACAAGTTTCTTAGTGTTCATATACTCGACACCGACCATACAAGACTTCTAGAAACTAAATGAAGAACAGTTGATACGTAATTAACCAAAGTAGATACGAAGCAAGATTTCAATGGAAGTTGTATATTGAGGAAGTTCAAGAGACATAAGCATGGAATTCTACGGTGGAGTTACTTTTGCGACTTTAATTTTTCTGAATGTTTAACAACAACAACAAAACGGACTTCAAAGTAATAACATTGCATGAATTGAATTTGATATTAATGTTTTGTAACTCAACCATTAATGCAGCAAAAACTTCCATTCAATTTAAACGACCCTCTTATAAAACTATGTTAGCTATGGTAAGATTCAGTCACAGATACAGGATCAAGCAACTATGACAAAGAAGAAAGGTTCGACCGCCACCGCGGGGGCGGCCGCCGGTTCAAAGGTGGCGGTGGTTGTGTGTGCCATGCTGTTGACATTGGCCATCCTGATATTCCATTCTGATGAGTTCAAGCTTCAGTCCTCCAACTTCACTTACCAATTCAGAAACAATGGCTTTGGAGAAGATAGCCATGGCTTTCAATCACCTCCTAAGATTGCCTTTCTGTTCCTCACTCGCAGCAACCTTCCTCTTGATTTTATCTGGGCCAGCTTCTTCAAGGTATGCCCTGCATTTGAATGTTGTTTCTTTTCATAAAATCTCTTACATTTTTGTTCTTGATTGATGAAATCCACAGAATGGAGACCAAGCCAAATTTTCCATTTACATTCACTCACAACCAGGCTTTGTTTATGACAAATCAACCACTAAGTCTCCTTTCTTCTATGGTAGACAATTGAACAACAGTATTCAGGTACTCCTCCTTGATTTTCTTTTCTTCTTTCTCAATGTTCTTGGCTCAATCTTATGGCCATCAAATGTTCAGGTACTATGGGGAGATTCTACCATGATAGAAGCAGAACGCCTGTTGTTTGGTGCAGCTCTTGCTGATCCAGCAAATCAGAGATTCGTCCTTCTTTCCGATAGGTTTGTTTCGATCTTCATGTTTCGGTGCTCGAACGTTCGAAACTGTTCATTAATAGTCTAAGAATCTTAGTTTTTTAATGGTAACTGCAGCTGCATACCTCTGCATAACTTCAGCCATACTTACCGTTATCTGATGTCTTCTACAAAAAGCTTTGTCGACAGGTATGTATTCGAAATGTCGGTAATGAAACCGTTGATATCGTAAATCCGATACCGTTTTGTATACTGACTTTACACTTTGGGAAAAGTAATCTTTTTCTACTTTAGTATTGGTATTGAAATATGTTGATTGTAAGTAGCTTGGCTTCTGTGTAGTGTAGTTTTTTGAACGTTGGCGAAGGCCGATATAATCCCAAGATGTCGCCTGTTATACCACGGGAAAAATGGCGAAAGGGCTCCCAGGTTTAGCTACTTTGTCTACTGTCAAAGTAAGATACTGATCTTAAGCAGTTCCTAGAATGTATGATCAATTGTTGTATTGTTTTCAGTGGATCGCTTTGGTGAGGCGACATGCTGAAGCTGTAGTGAATGATGCCATAATCTTTCCTCTGTTTACGAACTTCTGTAAGGTGTGGATTAGAAGTCTCAAGTAATTCAGTTTAGTAATCAAGCAATATTTGTTAATATCATGCCGTGATCAGATTCATCGTTTCCCTGTTGCAGCGATGGCCGCCGCCCGAACACACCACCGGAAGGCAAAAACTTGTAAGTCTTTTCGATTGTTTCGATTAAATCGTGATTTGTCGATGATTACTGTGAGATCTCACATCGGTTGGAGAGGGGAACGAAACACTCCTTATATGGGTGTGGAAACCTCTCCGTAGCAGATGCGTTTTAAAACATTAAGGAAAAAAAAAGGACAATATCTGCTAGCGGTGGGCTTGAGCTGTTATAGATGGTATCAGAGCCAGACACCAGATGGTGTGCCAGCAAGGACGTTAGATCCACAGGAGGGTGGATTGTGAGATTTCACATCGGTTAGAGAGGTGAACAAAGCATTCCTTATAAGGGTGTGGAAACCTCTCCTTAGCATACGTGTTTTAAAATCTTGAGGGAAAGTCCAAAAGTGAAAGCCCAAAGTAAACAATATTTGCTAGTGGTGTGTTTGAGCTGTTACAATTACATTTACTGGTTTTCGCCTTATTTCGAAACTGATGGTCGAAAATATTGATATTCAGAAGGTGAAGTATCATCCCAACTGCATACCAGATGAGCATTATGTGCAGACTTTACTTTCAGTAAGTTGCTTCTGTGAACTATTTTTTTCTTTTTTTTCCTTTTTGTTTCCAAGATAGGATCTTCCTTTCGGGATGTGACACAATATTTATTCTTATTAACTACCGATCTTCCGACGTTCGTAAAAACTATTCGTGTGGTGTTATTGTAAGATAAGAGATCTCGAGAACGAACTCGAACGACGAACGTTGACGTACACCATGTGGAACAGTTCCATCCCAAAAGGGGACAAAAGATCTTGGCATCCAGTTACTTTCCAATATTCAGATGCAACTCCTCTGATAATCAAAGAAATGAAGGTCAGTGTTGGCAATGTTGATGCATTAGTCTGCAAAAAGCTTGATTCATAAGAACACCTTAAACTGATTTGGTTGTTACCTTATTATTTTCATCTCCTAGGAAATCAACCACATTGACTTCGAATCCGAACACCGAACCGAGTGGTGTCGTGTTAACTCGATGTATACGCCATGCTTCTTGTTTGCAAGAAAGTTCACTCCCGGAGCGGCTCTACGTGTCCTGAAAAACAGTTAATCGAACGCTCCGATTGATGGAAAGATATTGTCGTAGATGGATTTAGGACATGATTTTTATTTATGATAACAAAGAAGGGGTTCCAAAACCACTGTATTTTTAAAGGGATTTGTTGGATGATATGCTAGAAAGAACATAGAATCCTTTTTGAGTATCCAAGTTTAGCCAAAATTTTGCTGTGTTCATTATAGTTCTTGTGAAAATCTTTTTTATGAACTTTGAATCCAAATTTATTTTTAATTGTGAAAAGTTTCATTTTTTATTGCGATGAGACGTTTACTTTTCACTAAATCTTTACCATCACTAAATATTAAATAAATTAGGAAAAATCTATCCTCGACATTCAATCTCCTAAAATTTAAATATTTTATCTTTTAGTCGATGACATATTTTTCATGCTAATAACATTCTATGGTGAAAAATATTATTATAAATTTATGTTTTTGTAATGTAAATTAATAAATAGATAAAGATGAGATATTTTTGTAAATTACTAACTCTCATTTATCAAAATTAAGAAATTATTATCATAAATTTAAATGGGAAGGACTAAAAAGAATACTAAATTATAAATAATTTTAAGAGATAAAAATGTAATTAAACATAAAATTAGAACTGAAGTGTAATATATATTTTTGGGATGAAAATTCTTCAAGAACTTTTTTTAATGATAATTATTTTTATTGACCAAAATTTCTAAATTAAATTATAAATTTAAATTTACGACAAAATTTTACAAAATTTAAATTCAAGAATAAAATTATAATTTAACGGTGTTGGTGTTGAACAGTCGACATTAAAACTCCCATAAAGTGGGAAGTAGTTACCTCTTATTGGGAGTTCTTCCTTCAATGGAACGCAGCGTTTTGGACATTCTGTGTCTGTGAAGCGAGAAAACCAGGTATCCATCTTCTTCATTTTCGAAATCCACGCAGAAGGAGAGAACTCTGTAGCTCACACCACCTGGAGACACTGCGAACGCCTTTTAATCCAATCAATGGCGTATGAAATCCCACACGATCTGATCAAACAACTTCAGATCTCACTTCGAAATGGCGCCAGAATCTCCTCCTACGACCCTCACGATCCTTCGCTTCCGAATCTACCATCGCTTCATGAAACAATTGCAGAACTCAATCCCTCGCCACCTTGTCTTCGCTGCAAACACTGCCGAGGAAGGTTTCTTAGGGATTTGAAGTCATTTATTTGCGTTTTCTGCGGTCGGGAACAGAGCACGGAGGTCCCTCCTGACCCCATTAATTTCAAGAATACCATTGCTTGTCGTTGGCTGCTCGAGTCCTTTGACTTGGATGGATCGGTAGGTTTTTCTATTTCTTTTCCCTTGTATATTTGCTAAGATTCATGTAGGAATAGGGAAATGTTAAACATCAGTTCTTGCTCGTTTCACTTAGGCTGATTGTTTCGAAAATTTTGTTGCTGATTCTAGAATACAGCATTGGTTCTTATAGTCTAAAGGATTGATGGAAATTTTTGTTCTCGTTTCAGAGAAAATCTTTTAGAATTTCGAACTGTTCTGGCATGGACTTACTATCTTAATTCGAATGTTCATTGGTGTGGTATTCAAGGAGCATGTCTGCGAATTCAAGAACATATCTGAAATGGATACTTTTTCGAAATTGTGCACATCGGATTCACGCTCTTTGTGGATGTTGAGATAACCCTAAAGTATTAGATAATTGATTGATGTTGTTGAATGCCTGGGGTTCCTTCGGGCAGATTCTTTGAAATTTGTTTCAAAATTTTGGCAGGAAATGGTAGGACCAATCGATTTGAAGAAATCAAACCGCGGAAAATCACCAGAGCAGTTTCCCCTTACAGATATTTTGGATTTAGAGATCAGATGGCCTGAAACTGAAAAGATGGGGCTCTCACACGATACCTCAGCTCCAAGTAAAAGTACCTTGAATTTGGCTGGAGTTGAACTGGACTGCTACTTTTCTGAGGGAAAAAATGACTCCACTTCAAAAGCATCTGATGAGCTACCACTACCGAATACACAAATAGATGGCTCTGAGAGCAAAACTATTAAGGATAATGTAGGTCTTAGTTTGTTTGGAAACGTTCCATCTTCTGAGATGACTACGAGGATCACTAAACATGATGATTCCTTTTCTGGTTGGGAGGCAAGTTTTCAGACTGCTGGTCCTGCAACTTCTCGTGATAGTTCTAAATCAGGTTTTGGACTCAAAAACAAGTCCAGAAGTGGAGAAATGGAAGATACGCAAGGCCCTTCTGATAATTTTAGGAAAGGTATTGTGAATGGCGTTGTGCCAAAGGTGGATGAGACTGAAGTAGATTCCTTCAGCACAACCACCTCAAAGGATAGTGATTTTAGGAACTCTTCTCAGCCAAATTCATTTGCAGGAGCATTCCTCAATCCAAATGGTATATCCCAAGAAAAAGCAACGAGGCCAGACGCCGCCTTTGATGTAAGAAGGTGTGTACAAGCTAGCCAATTATTTTTGTAAAGCAACCTATTAGCTTGTAAACATATTGCAGTTGAAATCCATGGCTAGGAGGTTCCCTGTTTTCATTTTTCCTCCATGCTCACCAAATTTGATTGGTTTTCAAGGCTGTTCTACTTTCAGACTCTTCATCAGTCATCACTTTGTTCTTCATGCAAATGCATTACTCCCTTCAACCTTCCTTTAATCTTATGCTTGTTGAGGATTGTTGAGAGGGAGTCCCATGTTGACTAATTTAGAGGATGATCATGAGTTTATAAGTAAGGAATACATCTCCATTGGTATGAGGCCTTTGGGGAAGTCCAAAGCAAAGTCATGAGAGCTTATGCTCAAACTGGATAATATCATACCATTGTAGAGAGTCGTGATTCCTAACAATGCTTTATGGAAACTACAAGATAACTTGTTCCCTAGCCTTTACATTTTTCATGTTGCAGGATGAGTGAAGAGAATGGAGAAACTGGAGAAAATTTGGAAGCTACGAAGTGTCAGGCTGCATCAGGTACTAGTTCAGGTTCAGATAACGTACACGTGACGGTCGCAAAGATGCACGAACTATCTTTTATGCTCGAAAGCAATCTTTCAATCCCCCCAAAGTGATGCCTCTTTAGTTCTTCTTAAGAAGCACGTTGCCACTGAACTTTTCCTGTATTTTTCTTTCCATCCTTTCTAAATTTGTTGTAGCTTAGTGTTAGTTTAGTTATTACGGAATGCATTCTTTGATTTTACAAAATGGCCATATGTCGTTGATATCCATTGCAGACATTACTAACATATTGATGAGTAGATATATATATATATATACACACACCATTCAACAAAAATGCAGAAGATTCCCAGATGACAATATTATTCAGTGACTGAAGCTGTAGCTGTGACACAAGTGGACAACCCCTGCACCAAGGTGATCGAAAGCATAAAATTATCCTTGATTGAATACAAAATTTAGTAACTGACCAAATTTTATTTATTTCACTTGACAGAAGTACACAAACAAGAATGTCAAAGCACTGGATTTGAGTAAGGTTGGCCATGGGAGCCCATAGCTTCCCTTTGCAAACATCCCTTTCAAGAACGACCAGAAGCACAAAACCAACCACACACAGGACATCACCTCCGCCACCCCAAACTCTTGAACGCTTGTCTGTTTTCCCAAGAAGCTGATCAAAAGTGCTGCCAACTGAATCATCAAAATGGTTGTGACTGGCACAAATATTGGGGACTCATCAAACGTGAACCGACCCAGATCTCGGTCGCTACTCTCTTTGTCATCACTAGAAGATGATGACTCCTTTTTCGTTATTTCGAACACAGTCTCTGATAGTCCTAAAATCTTCAGAATTACAGCTACCATTCCAGGCAAGGAAGAACTCATTACAAGTATCCTCTCCATTGTCTGGCCATTCCACCAGGCTCTTACAGATTGGCCCGTTTCGAAGAAGTCTAACAGCTGCCGTAGATTGTTAATGACGAAAAGAAGGAGAGGTATGAACAGTACTGGTTCTTGTACCTGCATTGAGAAATCCATAGTGCTTAACAATTCTTGTATAAAACCAGAATATCTCTGATTATTTAGGTGATGTAGGGATTGTATTCTATAAACTTACCTTGGGCAAGAAATGGGAGTTGGAAATTAGACAAAATGCTGGTAGAGTAGCGTAACATATATCTGGAATAGCACGAATGCTGATCAGATACCCCCACAGATAGATCAAACGTTGTCTAAATTGGAGTTTATCACAGAGAGCAGTGACAATGGGGGACTCTTTGCTGATTAAAGTTTCAAGTAGTCCTGTCATTACTCTCTTCATATGGCCTAATGGAACTGGGCCGCCCATGGGTGCACATCCTAGGAATGCTGGTGGAGTTGGTGCAATGTATGCAGATTTCCATCCCTTTTTATGGATCCCCATCCCAGTCAACATGTCCTCCACTACGGATCCATATTGCCAACCCACCTACAATTTTGTGTTCAACAAGTTGGACTCAGAATTAAAATTGCAAACGTTAGTGATTGAGAATATAACATCTTAATCGACTGAACTAGTTCTATATTGATGGTGATCCATCAGAAATCAGTGAAGTAAACAAGGTAGTTATGTTTGTAGTTATGTTTGTATGAGACCACACATTGATCGGAGAGGGAAAGCCCAAAAGGGAAATGGTATCAAACCCAGACACTGGATGATGTGCCAGCAAGGACGCTGAGTCCCGAAAGGAGTGGACACTGAGCGGTGTGTCAGCGAGGACGTTGGGTCCCGAAGTGGGGTGGATTGTGAGATCCCACATCCCACGTTGATTCGAGAGAAGAATGAGTGGAAAGCTCTCCCTAGTAGACACATTTTAAAAATATGAATCCGAAAAGGAAAGTCCTAGGACATTTATGGTAGGCTTGAGCCACCCAAAAAAGACAATATCTACTAACGACGGGATTAGACCGTAAGCAATAAAAAGAGGTATTATTTGAACACAAACCTTAGAACCCCAACAAGAATTGTGTTCATAATCAGCAGTAGCAACTTCATTTGTTGCTTCGATTGAGTTGGATAGGCAATTCGGATCATCTGCAAAGCTTCTTAAGGTACGAGCGGCTGAGGTTACGAAATCTTTTGAATTTCCAAATGTTTTATACAACTCCACTTCATCATATTTCTCTGCAAAATGATTAGAAATGAACTGTGTAAACACAAAAGATATCAAATCTTTAGAATTTTGATCCCAAGCTAACAAGATTGCAATTCTTCAAAACGTTCTTTTTCCAGATTGGAATGAAGTTGAGATTACCATTAATATTAGCTTCATCTGGTGATTGACCATATATGACTTTTCGTCTATGAATACATCCTGTTCCTATATAGAAAGACCCTTGAACTCCTGCCATCCCGCGAAACGTGAGCTGCCAAAATGGAAGAGAAACAAGCCGTTGAAAAACACGAGTTACAATTTAGTCTCTGAATTATAGTAATTTACAATTCATAACGATTTAGCAACTATCGTTCAAAATAATATTAAGATTCAGTGAATTTTCTTACCCATATAAATTGATTAATTAGAAATCGAGTTTATTTTAAAATCATAAACATTAAGAATCGAAGGAACTAAATCTATTATTTTATGAAAGTATAGAGACTAAAAGATAATTATTAATTTTTAAAAGTTTTTTTTAATGAATAATAATAATAATAATAAATCACCTGCATCACGACAATGGCTTGGTTCCCAGCTGGATCATCTTTGAGTCCATTGTAAAAGCATTGAGGAAATTGAACAAATGCAAACTCTTTATCGATCTTAGGGTCGAGTAAGAGGCACATTGCTTGTAAAACAACCTCGGGATTATTGACAAACATGTCACAGTCTAGATTCAACATGTACGGCGCATTGGTCATTAATCCAGACACTCTTGTCTATACATGAAAAAAAACACCTTTATTTCAGATTATAGAATCCAAAGAAGAATTTAGAATAAGTAAGGAATTTGAAAATTACTACCAAAACATTCATAGCTCCAGCTTTGTAATGGTGCGGAATTTGGGGTTTCTTCTCTCTCGATACATAAATCAAATGAGGTAATCCATCCAAAAGCCCTTCCTTATTCTCCCATATGACCTACAAAACAATATTATAACTCAACCGATTAAGATATATACTATCGACCCAGAAATTATAAATTTGAATGCCTTTCACGAAAGTATATACATTCGAGTATACGAGCATGTCACTGCTCTTTGATGTTACTTCATGTTAAACCATACATCAAAAACTACAAGTAAAATCACGAGAGTTTATATTTAAAGTGTACAATATCATATCATTACAAAAGGTCATTGCTTGTCCTTAATAAATAGTATCAGAGTCATGCTTTTAACATAGTCATATCGATAGACTTCTCGAGTGGGCAAATCTCGAACATTACCTTGACTATAGGAGGGTGATTATTTGGCTTTGAGTTAGCGAAATCCGGGAACTCGCCGATAAGGTTACTAAATGCAGAGTTTTTGGTGGCGGCGGCGGTGGCGGCGGCATCCTCAATCCTCCGGCGGAGCTCTTCGTACTCATCCTTAATTACACAAACATGACAAAAACAAGACCACCTCAAAAAACCATCCTCTGTTTCTTCTTCTTTTTTTCCATTAAATAAGCAATTAAATCAAAGAATTATCTTCCAAAAAATTGGTTACCTTCATCCTCCTCCACTCATACTGAAACTCCGTTGATCCATGAGAGGCTAAATCACCAGAGAAATACCTAAACGGAGCCCTGATTTGGACCTTATATTTCTTACAAAACGGCACCCAAATTTGGGCAAATTTAAGAGCTTCAGAGAGGGAATAAAACGTGAGTGATGAACAGCCGTCGTCGGAGACGTAACAAGCCAATTTATTGGCCGGATATTCCACTGCTAACACCGACAGCACCGTGTTTATCAGAATTATCGGCGGCTCCAGCTCCGGATCCGCCGTTGTAACGAATACGTCCACCGGAGGAACCTCAGATACTCTGTATTTCGAAAGAAAAAAAAAAAAAAAAACTAAAAAAATAAGGAAAAAAGAATGTAAGCATTGGAGAGGAAAGGGAATGGATTTTGGGATACCGTGGGAGAAGGCGTTGGGGATAGGTTATGTAATGGATAGGGCTCCAATTGAGATTGGTAATGAGAGCCCAATAGAAAGTGAACCAAAGCTCGCAGAGAAAGGCAATGGCGAAGAGGGAGCTGAATCCATGGCGGCGGAATAAGAGCAGGCGATAACAGAGGAGTGAAACGTGGAGGAAGAAGATGACGACATCCAGAAATCGTTTCAGAGGCCTTTCTACTCCCACTTTTTGGTACAGAGGAAGACCGTTGGGTTCCGCCATTTCAATCTGTTCCGCTCTGAATTCTTGTGGGATTATAATATTCTGGTCTATATATAATGGAATAATTATATAATTTTTTTTAAAAAAAACAATTTTCTTTTTTAAAATTTTGTTAGGTGAACACGACTCTCTAGGATGATATGATATTGTCCACTTTAAACATAGACTCTCATCGCTTACTAATGGAGACAGTATTTCTTACTTATAAACTCATGATCTTCCACTAAATTAACCAATGTGGGACTCAATCCCAATAATCATCAACAATACTGCAGAGTTTTGATGGGATCCGATGCATTAGTGCTGGTATGATCCCGTCCACTAAATTAATCATGATCTTCTACTAAATTAACCAATGTGGGACACAATCCCAATAATCCTCAACAATACTGCGGAGTTCTGATGGGATCGATGTATTAGTGTTGGTATGATACAGTCCACTAAATTAATCATGATCTTCCACTAAATTGACCAATGAGGGGCTCAATCCCAATAATCATCAACAACAATACTGCAGAGTTCTGGTGGGATCCGATGCATTAGTAATGGTATGATCCAGTCTACTAAATTAACCAATGTTGGATGATGGAAGTCTCACATCGGCTAATTTAGGGAATGATCATGGATTTATAATAAAATAATACTATCTTCATTCGTACGAGGCATTTTGGGAACAATGTTTATGTTTTTCAATTTTTAAATTACGGTTTCGATTTTGAGTTCATATATGTAGTGTTATAAGCTATTTTCCTGTAAAATTCGAGCCCTAATATTGTTTTCGAATATTAGAGACAGAAATTAGCGTTTAAGCTCTTTTTCTTCGAACTTCAGATCCTAATATTGTTTTCTGATTTTAAAGAAAAATTAACTTTTCGAAACTGCCTTAAAACCCGAGCAAAAAATCCCCAACAATACTCACGTTAAACGAACTAAAAATTGATGGCTATTAGTATCTAGAAGCTATATTTTTTATGGAGTAAAATAAAATAAGGATAATAGTGTTTTTTTATCCAATCAAGATCTGACACGTAAGACTCCCAAGACAGATGGCAAAGTCAAATACGTTGAATCTGACTGAAACTTTCCTTGTCTTGTGGATCAAGGAGGATGATGATATGATTTTTTTAATCCCTTGCTCTCCAAGAGAAGTGTTAAGTTTTGCCTTCAAGAGTTTTTTTTTTTTTTTTTTTATTATTATTATTATTATTATTATTATTTGGATGGCAAAATTTGTAATCCAGCATAGTATAATTAGATTAAACAATTGTTAATTATAAATTTAGTCGAAGAAAAAATTAATTTATTATTGAATCAAGCTAATAATTATATCAATTAAATCGTATAATTCTAATGAATTTCATATATAAATATATATTTATAAATATTTAATAAAATTCATTTGAGAGGTGTTTTTGTAGAGAAATAAAATAAAAATTTACAACCCCTCATCATATGATAGAAGATTGAGATTACTTTATGCTTCAATTTGAAGTGATCCCACCAAATAAAGAATTAAAATAATAATAATAATAATAATAATAATAATAATAATAGTAATAATTAGATTCAATTTCTGGGTGCTGCATTTTTTAATAATTAATTTTCTTGGAGGTCAAAAGGTATGGACCCCAAAAATTAGACTATCAGATTTTTTTTTTTTTTTTTTTTTTTTTTTTTTTTTTTTTTTTTTTTTTTTTTTTTTTTTTTTTTTTTTTTTTTTTTTTTTTTTTTTTTTTTTTTTTTTTNTTTGGGGATTTAGTTATAAATCAATCCAAGTTATATTTTAATTTTATTAGGTAATATTTTAGTTTTAATAGTTTAGGAATAGATTTGATTTTATTAAATCTCAATAATATTATTCACACCATAAATTATTATCAAATTAAAAATATAAAAATTAAATTTGCGAGAAACTAAATTATTACTTGATAGAACAAATTTGAAATAAAATGATCGATAGTATTTTACGTGTGAGACAAAAATTTCACTTGATGAATTGACATATTACCATATAAATGGTGCTATGGGTTCAATGGATGCTTGTCCATGTTCAATCGACTTAATTAGCTTAAGAATGACATAAGAACAACAAAATCATCTGGGTCCTTAGCTGAGAGTGACTTAGTTTAATAATTGTAAAAACTCGAGTCCACTGTTAGCAAATATTGTCTATTTTGGTCAGTTACGTATCACGGTCAATCTCACAGTGTTAAAGTATGCTTGCTAGGAAGAGATTTCCATCCTCGTTCTCCTCTACAACCGATGCAGATTCTCACCATAACACTTCGGCCTCCGTACATTTTGTAGTAATAGTAGTGATAGGAACATAATTTCAAAATTATCCATAATGTTTCTACCTTGATTACAAGTAATTAAACAGACCAACATTTATTAGTCTCAATTTGTAGACATAATACAGGACACAAACAAGAATGCCAAAGCACTGGAGGTGCGCAAGGTGGGCCATGGAAGCCCATATTTTCCCTTTGCAAACATCCCCTTCAAGAACGACCAGAAGCACAAAATCAACCACACACAGCATATCACCTCCCCCACCCCAAACTCTTGCACAACGGGCTGCCTTATCCTTAATAAAGCGACTGAAAGCGCTGCCAGTTGAATAATCAAAATGGTGGTTCCAGGTACAAACACTGGGGACTCATCGAATGTGAAACAACCCAAGTCCCCATCGCTACAACTGTCTGTGTCATCACTCGAGGAAGACGATTCCTTTTTTGTTACTTCAAACACAGTCTCTGACAGTCCTAATAGCTTGAGGACGACTGCCACTGCCCCAAGCGAGGAAGCACAGATTGTGTTTATCCTCGCCATTCTCTCGTTATTCCACCAGGCTCTTGCTGATTGGCCTGTTTCCAAATACTGTAACAGCTGCTGTAGATTGTAAAACACAAAGAGAAGAATAGGGATGCATGCTACTGGTTCTTGTACCTGCATTCATAAATTCAATGTCCTTCATGTTCAGTTTCTTAAAAAAACTAACAAGATTTTACAAAATCAAAATAAGTTTTGGGATTTAGAGGTTGAATTCTATACTTGCCTTGGGCAAGAAATGGGAGTTGGCAATCAAACAGAATGCTGGCAGAGTAGCATAACAAATCTCTGGAATAGAACGAATGCCCCAAAGACATATCCACACAGAGAACATACGTTGCCTGAATTGGAGCTTACCAAAGAGAGCACTGAACATGGGGCATCTTTTGCTGAATAAAATTTCAAGTAGTCCTGTCATTGCTCTCTTCTGATGGTTTAATGGAATTGGACCGCCTGAGGGCGCGCATCCTAGGAAGGCTGGTGGAGTTGGTGTAAGGTAGGCAGATTTCCAGCCTTTCTTATGGATCTCAGACCCAGTCAACATATCCTCCAATAACGATCCATATAGCCAACCCACCTAAGAACCAATCAACAATTATTGAAGCAAACAAGGTAGATATGACACAATTAACTTCAAATTTGCATTTAGACTTCAGACATGTTATAATGTAGAATATCTATGGTCAAGCTCACATAAACTAGAGCTAACATTCAATATCCGAAGTCTATCTGATACACAGTTTTCGGCACATAATTTGGGCAATCCACACAGAAACAGTTAAATCTAGTTATTTTTTATGATAAAACTACAACCCAAGTCGTGAATTAAGGGACAAAAAAGGTATATGAATTGAAGTAGCAAACCTTGGTACCCCAACAAGAAGCGCGTTCATAATCAGAGGTAGCAACTTCGTTTACTGTTTTGATAGAATTGGATAGGCCGCGTGGATAATCAGTAAGGCTTCTCAGAGCATGAGCGGCTGAGTTCACGAAATCTTTCGAATTTCCAAATGTTTTATGCAGTTCATCGTCACAATGCTTCCCTGAAAAATGAACGGAAATAAATTATGTAATCAAACATGAAATGAATCAAGTATGTTGAGTAGAAGCGTCGTGGACAGTAGTAATTACCGCTAATATTTGTACCATCTGGGGATTGTCCATACATGACTTTTCGTCTATGGATACATCCTGTTCCCATATAACCAGGCCCTTGAATCCCCGCCGCTCCACGAAAAGTGAACTGCCAAAACAAAATACACATAGTTAACATCAGGCAAAGAATACTACAATATGAAGTACAAAAGATTGCAAGTTAATAAGTCACCTCCATCATGACAATCCATTGGTTCCCAAAGGGATCATCCTTGAGTCCATTGTAAAAGCATTGGGGAAATTGAATAAATGCATACTCTTTATCAATAATTGGGTCTAGAAAGAGACACATTCCTTGTAAAAGAACATCAGGATTGTTCACAAACATATCACAATCTACATTCAACATATAAGGCGCGTTCGTCATCAATCCAGAAATTCTGGCCTGCAAATCAAACATACATTGCAAGTCTCATTAAGAAAGGAATGTATGGAGAATTTAAGATAAGGAATGATTTGAAAATTACCAAAGCATTCATAGCACCAGCTTTGAAATGATGTGGATGTTGGGGTTTCTTCTCTCTCGAGACATAAATCAAATGAGGCAATCCATCCCAGAGCCCTTCCTTGTTCTCCCAAATTACCTGCAAATGAGATACGTTCAAATGTTCACTATCTGTCAACAATTGTTTAATTTGTTCAGCCGCCTAATTGAACATTAGCTAAAAAAGAAGAACATAGGGTTAACAATTGTTGGATGGGATAATTTATAATTAAGAAGTTGTACCTTGATTATAGGGGGGTGATCTTTTGAGTTCGTGTTAGAGAAATCTGCCAAATCGCCCGTAAGCTCGCGAGAAGCAAAATTTTTGGCTGGTTCCTCGATGGTTCGGCGTAGCTTCTCGTACTCATCCTTATCATAGAAACAGTAAAGACAAAACGATGTCAAAATCTCTCTCGAAATCCCCAATGTTTTCTAAAGCATATCATTCAAGTTCTTATTACCTTAACTCTCCTCCACTCGCACTGGAATTCCTCTGTTCCATCAGAGCTTAAATCATTAGAAAAATACCTAAACGGAGCCCTAACTTGAACCTCATACTTCTTACAAAAAGGAACCCAAGTTTTAGCAAACTTGAGGGCTTCCGTGAGGGAATAGAAAGTGAGTGGAGAACAACCGTCGTCAGAAACATAGATAGCCAGTTTATTGGCCGGATAATCGACGGCTAACAAAGACAGCACCGTGTTAACGGTGATAATCGGTGGCTCAAGCACCGAATCCGCCGTCGTAACAAATACATCCACCGGAGGAAGATCCTCGACTCTGTATTTCCAATCATTAAGCACAAACAGACAAACAGAACTTCTAAGAAATGGTCCAATACAAAATTACAAAAATCAAAATCCGGAGAATCAGTATATAAATTACCGTTTGAGGAGGCGTTCTGGATACGTTTTGTAATCAACCGGATTCCATGTGACATTGACAAGGAGAGCCCAAGTGAAAGTGAACCAACACTCGCAGAGGAAAGCAAGTACATGAAGCCAAGTGAATCCATGGCGATGGAGGAAGAGGAAACGATAGGCGAGCAGTGAAATCAGGAGGAAGAAGATGGTAACATCCAATACTCTCTGTACTGGTCTATGAACTCCAGCTTTTTCGTACAGAGGCAGAGC
Organism: Cucurbita pepo subsp. pepo; assembly: GCF_002806865.2. NCBI lineage: Eukaryota > Viridiplantae > Streptophyta > Magnoliopsida > Cucurbitales > Cucurbitaceae > Cucurbita > Cucurbita pepo. Next base: position 5,639,266 of record NC_036653.1, read on the forward strand.
GTTGGGTTCAACCATTGTGAACGAAAAGAGTACTCTGCTTCTCTTTCCATGGCAATTGGTTTGGTTTATATAGTGTATTAAAAAAAGGGGAGACACAAAACAAATCTTTAAAAAAAAAATAAACTATTTTATTATTACACTTATTTTATTTATTTTTAAACTATTAAACAGCATCTAATATTTTTTTATTAAAATGTATTTAATATATATGTCAGTATACCTACATTGTTCGCAAAGTCTTAAATTTACATGGTTAACTTGTTCGTTGGGTTAGAATAAGTGATATCAGAGTCGAATTGGTTCCTTGAATCGTAACACACAGATACGTCTGTTAGCAAAATAATTGGTTAAATCTCAAATTGACCGATTGGTAGTAGAGACCGAAGATCAATTAAATTCTTATATTTTAAAATAATTTTATTATTTAAACAATATTATTTATAAAATTATTCTTTAAAATAAAAGCATTTAATAATAATATATTATATGATAGTCTTTTCAAAGTTGGCAAATTTGACTTGCATTGACCATTCGTTTTCTTGGGGTTCAAGGTGGGGGCTTGATAAATACGAAATCTTTTTTTTTTTTTTTTTTTTAGATAATTATAGAGGAAATTTGTTGACATTTTGATATAATAATTATTTTTTTTTTAAATTATTTGAGAATTTATGGTTGAAACTTAAAATTTTGAAATGGTAACATTATGAGCTTTCTCATTAAATACACAATAAATTCTAGAAAAATTTCTAAGAGAATATTAATTTTTTTTAACATTATTAGTTAAATTTTTTTTAAATTTAATTTCAAAGAGCTTATATAAACTTATCATAAATCAATTATTATAATTAATATACGAGCCTACTAATTAGTATCAATAAACGCTTTGGACATCAAAATTATAAAATTCAAATAAAACAACGAAGGTAAATAACCAATAATTAAACTCTCACTTGTTCGTTATTTGTTAACGCGAAGAACACAAACAAGAGTGTTAAAGCACTAGACTTGCACAAGGTTGGCCATGGAATTCCAAATCTTCCCTTTGCAAACATTCCCTTCAAGAATGGCCAAAAGCACAAAATCAACCACGCACTGCATATCATCTCCCCTATAGGTAATTCGGTAATAACATGGCTTCCTGCCTTCATTGATCTCGACAAACCGATTGAAAGCGCTATCAGTTGTATCATCATAATTGTGGTGGCTGGTATGAACAACGGCGACTCATTGAATGTGAATCGACCCAAATCTTCTTTTACTTCATCTTCATCGTTCGAAGTAGACGATCCCTTCTTTGTTACCTCAAATGTTGTTTCTGATAAACCTAAAAGCTTAAACACTATGCCTATAACTCCAAATAAGTACGAGCACATTGTGTTTACTCTTCCCATCTTTTGGTTGTTCCACCAAGCCCTAAACGATTGCCCAGCCTCCATGTATTGTAGTAGTTGTTGCACGTTGTAGACCACAAAGAGTAAAAGGGGGATGCATGCGGCTGATTCTCGTACCTACATTGAGTTTGGATTCAATATGAAAAAAAAAATCTTATCATAAATCATCGAACCTAAAAATTTGAGCGAACTTACATTGGGTAAGAAACGAGAGTCAGAGATGAGACAATAAGCGGGAAGAAGAGTATAGAGAAGCTCGGGAACGGAGCGTATGCCCCAAAGTGATAGCCAAAGATAGAACATGCACTGCCTAAGTTGGAGGTTGCCAAAGATAAGAGCAAAAATGGGGCTTTTTGTGCTGAACAAAACTTCAAGTTGGCCTGTAACCCATCTCTTTTGCTGCGTTAAAGAGGTTGGCCCTCCTGATGGGGCACACCCTAAAAAGGCCTTTGGCTTCGGTACAACAAGAGCCGATTTCCATCCCTTTTGGTGTATTTTCAGTCCAGTTAACAAGTCCTCTACTGCACTTCCATACAGCCAACCCACCTACGAGCACGAAACCATCAAAACATCAACGACCAAAAGTGTGCGTATTCAGTAAAGTTAAAGTCCACTGCTAGTAAATATTGTATGTTTTGGTCCATTACGTATGATCGTCAGTCTCATGGTTTTAAAACGCGTCTACTAGGGAGAGCCTTGGCACAGTGTAACGGCCTAGATCCACCGCTAGCAGATATTGTCCTCTGAGCTTTCCCTTTCGGACTTCCCCTCGAGGGGAGGAAACATGTCTACTAGGGGAAGGTTTCCACACCCTTATAAAGGGTGTTTTGTTCTCCTCCCCAACCAATGTGGGACATCACAATCCACCCCCTTTCGGGGCCCAGCATTCTCGCTGGCACTCGTTCCTTTCTCCCATCGATGTGGGGCCCCACCAAATCCACCCCTTTGGACCCAGCGTCCTTACTGGCACACCGTCTCGTGTCTACCCCTTCGGGGAACAGCGAGAAGGCTGGCACATCATCTGATGTCTGTCTGGCTCTAATATCATTTGTAACCGCCCAGAAATTTCCCTTTCGGGCTTCCCCTCAAGGCTTTAAAAAGTATCTGCTACGGGAAGGTTTCCACACCCAACCACACATTTATAAAGGGTATTTTGTTCTCCTCCCCAACCAAGGTGGGACATTACACACACGGTCCAGTGTCTAGCTCTAATACCATTTATAACCACTCAAACCCACCACTAGCAAACTTTGTCCAATTTGGCCCGTTATTATTGTCATCAACCTCACGGTTTTATAACGTGTCTATTAGGGAGAGATTTTCACATCCTTATAAGAAATGCTTCGTTCCCCTCTCCAATGGAGGTGAACCTCACAATCCACCCCCTTTGGGAGCCAACGCCCTCGCTGGCACATCATTCGGTGTCTAGCTCTGATACCATTTGTAACGGTTCAAGCCCACACCTAATAAATATTGTCCACTTTGGCCCGTTACATATCGTCGTGAGCCTCACGATTTTAAAACGCATTAACCAGCGAGAGACTTTCACACCCTTACAAAAAATACTCCGTTTCCTCTCCCACTGGTATAAGATCTCACACAAATTCAAACCTCTTAGTAATTAGGAACCAAAAAACCAAAAGAGTAGAAGATGATAGAGATTGTTTGGAAGCATACTTGTGCACCCCAAGAAGAATGGTATTCATAATCACAACTAGCAACTTCCTTTAATGCTTCTATGGAGTGGGACTCCGACAATAATGGACGGCTTGGATTATGTGCAATCCTTCTCAAAGCATCAACGGCCGAGATCTTCAATTTCTCTGATTTTCCAAACCTCTTGTCTAACTCAACCTCAAAATTACTTCCACCTATAAATTAAATTAAATTAAATTTAATTTAATTTAAAAAATCTAAGTTCAAATTCTCATACTACCTACCATCGGGAGGTTGACCATATAAAATTTTTCGTCGATGAATACATCCCGTCCCCATGTAACACGGTCCCTGAAGTCCGTTCGTTCCACCCATAATAAACTACAAAATAAATAAATACATACATAAATAATTAATTAATTAATTATGACATTGCTTTTTAAAAAGCACATAATAATCTACCTCCATCAAAACATGAAATTGGTTTCCATACGGATCGTCCTTAAGTCCATCGTAGAAGTTTTGAGGAAATTGAACAAAAGCATATTCTTTGTCAATTATTGCGTCTCGAAGAAGACACATTCCATGTAACAGAATTTCGGGATTATTCACAAACATATCACAATCCACGTTTAATATATAAGGAGCATTCGTCATCAATCCAGATACCCTTGTCTGCACATTAAATACAAATAACACGATCATAAGATAAAAATAATATTTGTCACATAAATATTTAATATAATAGAATATAGTTAAAAAACGGGTGAAAAAAAATACCAAAACGTTCATAGCTCCAGCCTTATAATGATGTTGATGTTTGGGTTTCTTTTCTCTCGACACGTAAATTAAATGAGGTAATCCATCGATACGTGCCTCCTTATTCTCCCATATTACCTGCAGTTATGTTTGACATATACTTATTCTTAAATATTAAATATTTTCTAAAATTTAACAAAATTAGATATAAAATTAATTAATTAGGAATAAAAAATTATGATTTATGAAGGGGTACCTTAATAATTGGAGGGTGGTTATTGGATGTTATATTGGAAAAGTGGGGCAGGTCTCCGGTCAGGTCACGCAGGGCAGCTTTCTCAATTCTCTGACCGAGCTTCTCGTATTCGTCCTTCTCATATAAACAAACAAATAATAATGACCAAAAATTATTAAAAAAAAACGTAATCTTAGACGAAAGTTTGGTACCTTCATTTTCGTCCACTCATGGCGGAACTCCGGCGAGTCTCCGGCGACTAAATAATCGTCTTTGTTATTATAAAAGTATCGAAATGGAGCTCTAACTTGAACATGGTACTTCTTGCAAAAAGAAACCCAAATCTTTGCGAAATTCAAAGCTTCAGAGAGGGCGTAGAAGATGACCGGGGAACCGCCGTCATCGGAGACGTAACAAGTCAATTTGTCGGCGGGATAATCAACTGCCAACAAAGATAGCACCGTGTTGACGGTGATTATCGGTGGCTCTAGCACTGCATCCGCCGTTGTCACAAATATGTCTATCGGAGGAAGCTCCTCCACTCTGTATTCATTTTTTCATCACGACCCTCACAATTACATGATATTATTCCTTACTTATAAATTCATGATTATTCTCTACATTAGCAATTGCACGGTTAGACGAGCACCACTTAACATGCATAAGTTCTCATGGGTTTACTTTAATTTTCAGAATGCCTCTTATGAATAGAGAGACTATTATTTGATTATAAACTCATGATTATTCCCTAAATTAGCGAACGTGGGACTTTCATCATTCAACATGCACGACTTCTTTCTAACAATTTTCAATAGAGTTACCTTTTGAGGAGGCGGTCGGGGTAGGTCTTGTAGTTGAAGAAGTTCCAACGGGTGGCGACGAGGAGGAGCCAGGTGAAAGTGAACCAGGACTCGGAGAGGAAGGCAGTGGCTTGGAGGCAAGAGAAGCCATGGGTGTGGAGGAAGAAGAGACGATAGGTAAGGAGCAAAACCAGGAGGGAGAAGATGGTAATATCCAATGCTCTGTGGACTCTTCTTTTGACGGCCACTTTTTGATACAGAGGATTGGCCATTTGGGAAAGACTCAGATGTTGCTCATTCTTTGGTTTCTTGAAGGGTTTATATAAATTTAAATAATATGTCGTTTTCATATCAATAATTAATTATACAAAAATCATACAAAATCTTATGAACATATTAAAGCAAACCAACCAGACAAAAAAAAANGTAATACATTTTCTAAAAAAGTTACCTAATCTTACACTAAATTTTCGTACCTTAGTAGTCGTCGTAATTAAGTCGCAAATTTCCTCTACCCTACATTATTATTTTTATCATTAAAACAAATGGTCGCAAATTTCTTCTATTCTATATTATTATTTTTATCATTAAAACAAATAAAATTAGTCTATCAACTCCACACACGGTGAGCAAATATTGTCTCTTTGTCTTTCATTTCAAGAGTTTTTCCTCAAATTTTAAACACGTTTAAAAAGTTTCTGCTAGTTCTTTTAACTCAATGATTTAAAAGAAAATCTCCATTAAAATAGAAATTTTGATGTCGTAATTAAGTAGAAAAATAAAATATGAATTTGAATTTGAATTCAAATGTTAGAAAAATCTTAATTTGAATTTGAATCCCATTCTATATTAACAAAATATTTGAAATTAAAAAAAAAATCTTTAAAAAACCCGACAAATTATAAATAAGTTCTTTTGAAAATGGAGCACTCGCTTATGACTTGGCCTTGATTAGAATTGTCTAGCTCGACCTTAGTCAACACGTAGAAATACTGACCAAAGAAAACCTAAACAGGATTGTCTAGCTCGACCTTAGCCAACACGTAGAAATACTGAGAATGTTTGCTTAATTCCACCACACGTAAATGGTGTGTGAAAGTTCTCTATTTATAATCAAATAAATTATAAGAATATGGAAATAGTAATAAATGGAAAGAACAATCAATGGAAAGATACCTAATGGTAAGAAGAAAAATATCTAAAACACTCGCTCGCAAGATGAGCGTCAGATTTTAACGAACGTGAAGCTTGGATTTGAAAAATTCAAAGAGAGGTCGAGAAATATTTCCCGTGAATATGTCAACAACCTGNATAAAAAAACACTTTCTTGGCCATCGAAAACTGCAGAGGGATCGTCACTCAGCGGCGATGCTGCCTTGGCTGCGACGAGAATATGTCTAACCCATGAAGAGGGATCGTCACTCAGCGACAATGCTGCCTTGGCTCCCGTGAGAATATGTCAACCTAAGAAGTAGAAGGAAAAACCTAAAGCAAGGGACAAAGACAATGTTAAAGTCAGAAGAGTCGCCACAGTGGGCGAAAGAGCCAATTTTGACGAGATTACTAAACCAAACAGACACTAGATCACGATTGCTTGAAAGTTCTTTGGTGACCATAGAAAACATATAATAAAACTTGAACTTTATTCAACTTGATCGGGAGACTTAATCCAAGACTTATTAATTGTTTGAAACGACAATTCAATTAGAAAGACTTAGAAGCTCATACTTGCCCAACTTCGGTCTCGAACTCATGTTCAAAGGCTGTTGGAAGGCCCACCGGTTTTTGTTTTAATTCGGGGCTTGCACCAAACGCAAGGCGACGTTGGCAACTCCACACCCATTCAAATACAATAACGTGGTTACGTGGCTTTTGACCACAACCAATCAACAGCTTTCATTTCACACGTGTCATCTTTTGGATGGTCCACTTGTAACCCCAACTTTTCGCCCAAAAAAAAACAACGATAATTAAAAGGAAAAAAGACAAAATAAAATAAAAATAAAAGGCACATGACTTGCGTGTGACGGAAGATCCCCTCGCCACCATTTAGCGGTCTTGCAAGCGAAGCAATTAGTATTTGCGTTTTGCAAGCTTTAATGTCTTCGGCTTTCAAGTATTATGCAAAAATCATAATTAATTTTAGTAATTAATTTAAATTAAATTTAATTAATCTCTTTAAGACAAGAGCACCACCGACAGCCACTAACCACAGTTAGCTCAGCTGACTCAATCTGCACCTCTTTGGGAATTCAGTTGCGCCAGGTCATGACAAGCCACTTTGTCCCCATTCCTTTTAAAGGATGCTCTAATATTATATAACTTTGTATTAAACTTTTGTTCAAATTAAAAAAAAATAATGTTGTTTTAATGCGAAAACCCGTCTCAAGATAAGGACTAAACTATGGATCAAGATCAAAATTAAAAAAATCCACCAAGTGGGTTACAACAATTATCCTGAGATAATAAATTCCGACAAAAAAGGACAAAAACACGAGAAAAAATTAGAAAGTTCTAAGTGACATCCAATTAGCCATGGTAACATAACTATAAGCAAATTCAAAACAAATCTCCACCGTCCAAATTGAAGCGGCTACAAATCAACCCACAAATGGTTGGAAAAAGCTTAAACCGGCCAGCTTTTTTTCTATGTTCTTTCGCTTTTCTCGCTTCTCACTGAAAAGCCCAATATGCTCGTATCTAGGTCGGGGCTAAGGGGGTTAAAACCACCATACCTATGAGAGAATACACATAGATATAGAACCCGCTGGTAATAGACCTACTTACCTTACTTGTGGATTTCCAGTCTCATTCTCACTCAACAATACAAGAGTAGAGTTGTTGAGGATTATTGGGAGTAAGTTACATATTGGCTAATTTAGGAAATGATAACCGGTTTATAAGTGAAGAAATACATCTCATTGCTACCAAGCCTTTCGGGAACTCCAAAGCAAAGTCATGAGAGCTTACACTCAAAATGGACCATATCATACTATTGTGGAGATTCCTGATTTCTAACCAATATACTTATATCCTCACTTAACTTAAAAAAGGTCACAAAGAATATTCTAATTTTGAAAAAAAACTTTATAGTTTTATAAAGATGATTAAATGACATTGAGTGACACCTTTCCTTCGTCACCCATTCTTTAAAAGGTGAAAAATCATGAATTTTTGTTTCTTTTTGGTGAAACTAATTAATAATGGGAAGTAATTGAATTAGTTTGGTGACAGACAGCACGAAATAAATGGATGCTCCACTTTTTATTTTATTTTATTTTAATTATTTAATTTACCCTTTGAGTGCTTCATTCAATTTATATCATGATTGCTTCACTTAGAGGATACAAATCCTCCAATTAACTCATTTTTACAGCCACCCTAAATAAAAAGCAATGCCTTATTTATTTCAATTTCATTATAATTTTATCACACAATCATTTTATTTTTTTTATTTTAATTTATAATAATTTTTAATTCAGTAACAATTTTGATATTTAATTTATAATAATTTTTAATTTGATAACAATTTACACGTTGTTTAGCTAACTTTCTTAAATGACATTATTTTCTAATTTATATATTATAATACTTACTTTTCATTACCGATTATGAACTTATATAAGGGCTAAAGTGCAAATGGTGGAAGAAGAAACCCCTTAAAAGAATATATTAAAATTACGTCTATTGCTATTTAGCTTCATCATTCAACGCTAAAGTGCGAGAAATACCTTAAAAAAATACATTAAAATTTACGTCTATTTATATTTAGATCTATTTTAGAAGGGCGAAAATGTAAATAGTGGAAGAATAAATCCTTCTAACACCGCGTTAAAATTTATGTCTATTTATATTTAGTTCCATTGTTAAAGGGCTAAAGTGCAAATAGTGGAAGAATACACCCCTTAAAAAGAACTCATCAAAATTTGCATCTAATTTCGCTCGATTGTAGGAGGACTAAAGTGCAAATAGTGGAAAAAGAAACCTCTTAAAAGGACACATCAAAATTTACATCTATTTATTTTTAACTCCCTTGGGGAAGGGCGAAAGTGCAAATAGTGAAAAGAATAAAACCACTAGAAAGTACATTAAAATTTACATCCAAATTGGTCACGGCTTTTTAAACCAATGGCATATATCCAAATCCAACACATGCCAGCGTTTCATTTTGCCATGCCATCATTAAGTAGGCAGACCCAAACCAAATCTGCCCCAATCCCCCACCCATAACCTCGACACGTGGCAATCTCTCCGTAGAGAAATTGTCAACCCTTCTAAAAGACAGAACAACCCAACCAATAAAACCAACCCTTTTTACTATAATCCAACCTTTTTGGTAATTTCACTCTCTCTCTCTATATATACACACAATAACCCCTTTCGTTTTTCAAACCCATCCTACTCATCTACCCATCAAACTCTCTTTTCTATTCTATTCTTCAACCAAATGGACTGGACTAGACGCCACGTCATCGGCCACGGCTCCTCCGCCACCGTCTTCCTTGCCACGGATTCTTCCTCCGGCGACGTTTTCGCCGTCAAATCCGCTGAGATTTCATACTCGCAATCTCTACAAACTGAGCGACAGTTTCTTTCTTCTTTAGCCTCTCCGTATGTCGTTTGTTATAGAGGGTGTGAGGTCCGGAGAGAACAGAGTGGGGTCGTGATGTTCAATCTTTTCATGGAGTATTTGCCCAACGGTTCGCTTGCCGACGTAATTCGCCGCCGTGGGGGTCGGCGGCTCGACGAGGCGGCAATCGGAATTTACACGCGGCAGTTACTACAAGGCCTACAGTACATTCATTCCAAAGGCTTGGTGCATTGCGACATTAAATCCCGAAACGTTTTGATCGGTCGTGACGGTGAGGCTAAATTGGCCGATTTCGGATGCGCCAAGTGGGCGAGCCAAACAGACTCAATTGGTGGCACGCCGCTGTTTATGGCACCAGAAGTGGCTCGTGGGGAGCACCAAGGACTCCCCTCTGACATTTGGTCCATTGGGTGTACGGTCATCGAAATGGCTACCGGCGGTGGCTCACCCTGGCCGAAAACAACCAGCGACACCGACCCAATTTCCGCTCTGTACCGAATTGGGTATTCCGGCGAGTCGCCGGAAATTCCATCCTGTTTATCCGACCAAGCAAAGGATTTTCTAGAGAAATGCTTAAGAAGGAATCCAAATGAGAGATGGACAGCCAATCAGCTTCTAAATCACCCATTTGTGGGGGAATTCAATTTCTCCCCAAAGAAAATCCAGGAAGTTCATTCGAATTCTCCAACGAGTATTCTAGAACAGGGCGTTTGGAGATCCATTGAAGAAAGTGAAATCAGAGAAGCCAAATCGTGTAGACCCAATAGTTGGGCAGCAGAGCAGATCCGACGGCTGTGGATGGCCTCAGGAGAGCCGAGCTGGAGAGATGATGAGAACTGGATTACAATTCGAAGACAGGACATTGGAAAAAGCAAAGAAGTCGGTGACGAAGGCGACACGATTGGTGGGTCAGAAGTGAAAGGCTGTAGTAATAATTATTGGGGTGAGAAACAGAGTGGCGGTGGCGGCAAGGAGTGGTCGGAAACGGAATTCACACAGAATAACGGTGGTTTTAGCTGCAGAATTAGTAGGAATGATTTGGCAGACCATCGTTGTAAGAACATTATTAGTCTTGTACATCATAATAATAATAATAATAATAATAATAATAATAACCCTTCAACTTTTCATACTCATACACCTAAATTTCTTCATTTAATGTCAACTATATTATGAAATTTAATTCAATTCAATTCCTCTCTCCCTTTCTCTTTTCCCACTTAAAAACTCATTTTTGTTTATTTATTCGTGTCTCGAGATTGTTGAAAATGAGTACTTCCTAATTCTTGATACGATTACATTCCTTAAAATTTTGGATCTGAAGCAAAGAGACTAGAAGTGTTTAGAAAATTTGGTCAATTGAAGAACCTACTAAACTCAATTTTGTAATATCAACTTTTTTGGGTACGGTTCATGGTTAAGAATTACAGACCTCCCGACTGACTACTTTTCTCAATAATTCTCAATATTTGCGGAAAATAAATAAGAGAGGGTGGGAGAGAGGTGAGTTAGGGTTAATGAAGGAATGGCTTAACTCCCATCCACCGTCGGTTGAAGATTAAGAAGAGGCCATGCCATGTGTAACTTAATTACTACTCATTGCCCAACATCCTATTTTGTCTCTTCTGTGCCTCTTTTTTTTTTAAAAAAAAAAATTTAATTTTAATTTTATTTTGCCAAATGCTAACTCACCTTTGGTTGGCGTCCACGCATCTCCCCTGCCTCCACGTTGCCTTTATCAAACCTTTTCTTTTTCCTTTTAAATAATTTTATGGAGTTTCATGTTCCTTTCTTTTTAGCACTTTTCATTTTAAATACCCACTTTTTACTCAGCTAACTTTCATTACTTTTTTTAATTTTTTTTAAATACCCTATTTATTTTTAATTCTTATACACTAAATTGTTTAATTTTTTTTTTTAATTTTAGTCATAAAATTTATAAATCTATTAAATACGAAATTAAATATAATTTTTGGAATTAAATAAAGAATTTAAACACAAAAATAAAAAATAAATATGAGATTAAGAAGTCACGAGACTTATTTAGGATGGTTGTGCGCCACCGCATACCATAAAACAATTCAAATATTAATCCATAGTATAGGGGAGTACCTACTAAGCATTCCATCATACATTGGATGGCTCCTGTGCTTCCACGTGTATCTCATCTGTTGGCTCTCTCTCTCTCTCTCTCTAAATTCTAAAATTATTCTATTTACCTACCACAATTCCATAATTATCTCATTTAAAAAAAACGAAAGCAAATTCTTTTAATTATTCACACTTAAATTTTAAAAAAGAAAAATCCATATTTAACTTTAATTATATAAATTTTGCCATATAATTTTAAATAATTAAGTATTTATTTTCCTTCCCATATTAATATTGTGGTAATTAAAACATTTAAAACTTATATTGGACCCCTCCAATTTATGAGCACTCAATTTTTCAATAAAATGTTCAATTAAAAGGTGCCCTTAAAATTAAATTCATTAATTGATTGTGGGTAATTGTCCTAGACTACTAAAGAATTAATCTACTCTAACGTATTAAAATTCACAATTATGCATTTTTTTTTTAATTTCTATAATAAATATTTAGAGTTATTTTGAAATATATGAAATTGAATTTAACTTATAAAACCATATTTATTATTTTTGGAATTTTCCGTAATATATATAAATTAATAATGACGTATAGGATTGGCTAATCATAATTCAATGAATAATTAATACGAAGGAATAATGGAATAATTATTTAGATTAATTACATTAGTTATTAAACAAATACCTTTTTATTTAATTTCTTGCATAAACATTTCCGGTTACTAGTAATGTTTGACAGTGACGTTGAACTGAACGACGGTGTAGCCGTTGGGAATGTCGGTGACGACATTCTTACCGACGGCGAACCCTCTGGCGAACCGGAATTTGCCGGTCCCCGACACCACACCCAGCTCTCTAACGCCTTCGAATTGTCGGCTCGTTCCTTGAATTTCGATGCTGCTCCCATCCGTGAACCCAAGCGACAGAACCACCATCAAATTCCGGCCATCCGCCGCCGCCACGGTGTATATTCCCTGAGCTCGCCCTAGCGGCGTTGAGTTGGGATTTGGGCTAGCGGTGATTGGGTCGTCGGTGACGAAGATGGTGCCGAATTCGGTGAAGTTCCAGGGCTTCCCGGCGATTCCGGCGACTGGGATGAAAGTGGGGTTTGGGCCATTGGCGAAGTCCTGTAAGTAGAGAATTAGATTGGTCTGTTTCAGCTTGGCATTGGCGGCGGAAATGGCGGCCGTCGTGAGAATTAGAACCATGGAAAGCTTGGTGATGACGTGTACAGCCATTTGGGGCGGAGGGAATTGAGAAAGGGAGGACGTTTTTATTGTGGTGAAAATGGATTTATTTACAGCTGGATTTGGCGTTTCTTTTGTATAATATATGGTTAAAAGTATGGAATAAGTTTATGTAATACATAACGTTTTAATTTAACCAAACTTTACATTAAATATTAACATATGATTACTTAGAAAAATATGATAGTTTTAATTTTAACAAAAATATGTTTTATTTGAAAAAAATTTGTGGGTTAAATTTCAAATTTCAAATTTTTATTGTTGAATTTCATAGTCAATATGTAACATATATATTTAAATTAATAATTTTTTAATCTAATATTGTTTCGTGTATCAATCGGTCAAGCAATTGGGTGAAAGATTTAATTTCACTTCTCTCAAGTTTAGAGATTTCTTTTCTTTTCTTTTGAATGTTTGAGATTTGGTTGAAGATTTTGTTAATGTTATGAAAATTTCATATAAATAAAATATTTTAAATAATTTTAATTTTATTAATAAGTTAGATTATTAAATTTTAATTAAATTTTCATTTATGTTAGAGTTTATTTTATAATAAATTTTATTAATGATGTACAATTTTTATTTAAAAATTAAAAAAAATTAAAAAGTCCTACAAAAATCATATTTATAAATGTTTGAAATAAAAGAAAAATTCTAAGAGAAACAAAAAAGAATAAGGTAGCCAAAGACAGGAGCTATAATGGGAGAATTAAGAAAACTGAAAATTTGAATAAGTGATGTTTATTTTCATCTTTTAATGGTCTTTCAACAAGATTCTGGATAAGTTTAGTGGGATGGGCAGATAGAACAGAACCTGTCAGTTATGACTTTAGGGGACGGTGTCTAAACTAATTTCCGATCTCCCTTTAAAATGTTGATGTAGGTAAATATTAGCTTGACAGTCCCGGGTCAAATTTGTAGCTGGAGGACTCAAGTGTTTGCCTTTTGTAACAAGTAAACCCATGATACGAACTAATAGATGTTCATACGCTTACCCGAAAGTCAGATATCTATATCATAGTTGGCAAGTGCATTTGATGAAAAACAAAAAAACAAAAAGTAATTTAAAGTTAATGGTGAAACTTGTGAGTTTTGAAAGATTTGTTAATGTGTCTATTTTGTGTATCAATAGAGTTTAGTTTTGTGTAATATTTGTATTTTCCGACGTTTGTATTTCTCCATTCTTGTGGGTTGAACTCAAAAATACGATGTCACATCCGTCGGGAGTAAAATGAAACACTATTATAAAAGTGTAGAAACCTCTCCCTAGCACGCGTTTTAAATTTTTTTGAGAGGAATCCTAAAAAGGAAAGCCGGAAACCTAAATTCCATATGATATCAAAGATGTGTAGTAATTAGAGGGTGAATTTGTGGAGTGTGAATGAGGGGTAGAAATGAAATCTGGAAGCAAATAGCAGACGTCAATGATTCAACGATGAAGTGTTGAATGAATAGCCTTTGCGCCTGTGAACTTGGAAGTAGCAAAATCAATTGGCATTGGATCACATTGTCATATACAATGTAATTACATTCAAAAGACATACAAACAAACAAACAAACAACCAGCCATGGAAAGTAGTCTTAAATGGATTAAGCAAGCTCCCACTTTTAATATCCCACCTTAAATTTCATTTCACTGATACAGACAGACCCAGCTAACCAGAGGCACTTCGATTAAGAGCGAAAAGCATAAACGCATGATTTTCTTAAGCCTCCAACGCCACGATGCGAAAAGGATTTAACGACAGCCTCTAAATGTATCACCAGATTATGAAGAGCCATGTTCGATAGACTCCAACTGATTCCGAATATTCTGATTGTCCTCCAACAACCGATCGTACTCGAGCAGGTACTCCTCAGATTGCTTTCTTAAGGCTTCTGTTTCTGCTTCTGCAGCATTTGCTTCTTTTGTTTTTGCCTCAACTTCAGCTTCCAGTTTGGTTATTTTACTCCTCAAGGTAGTTGCCTCTTCTCCCAGGGATTTAAGCTTCTCCGTGCTTGCATCCTCTGATGCTCGAATTTGCTTCTTTGCGACCTCCATGGTCTTTCGGAGCAGTCGAAGCTCTCGGATGTAGTGATGTAGTCTATCAATCATCAGGGCAAGGAACAACAAAAACCCTGCAGAACATACATGTTATATTCAAATCTAACATGAAATATTCAAACTAATGGGAATGAACTGCAAAATTGCAAGCAAATGGAAAAACAAAACAAAATCTCTCGTAGAACAACAATAAGATATAGATTATCAAACAAAGAAAATCTGATAAGAACAACAAACTTAGGCAACATTTGATAATCATTCTTATAAACTTTACTTACACCTATTGTTTTCATGCTCTATTATCTACTTTTTAAAAATGCTTTCAAAAACCAAACTAAGTTCTTCAAAACCTGATGTTGTTTTTGAACTTTGGTTTAGAATTCAAATGGGTTAATAAGAAAGGGGAAAAACTTATCGAAATCGTAATCAAATAGGGTGTTCCGCTTCGAAGTCGAAGGCAACATCACATCTGTTGACATCAACTATTAAGAATGATATTGTTTTCAAACGCTCCTACTGATTTTCCTTCAAATTACTCTGTTAATACATGATATGGTGCACAAGCAGGATTCCATCCCCATGAGTAAAGCACCAAATCCATTAGCATTTATAAGGATTTATCAGTAAACTCCGTTTATATGTAAAATTTTAAGCAATCTAGAAGCATGCGAGCCAGATTTTAGATTTAATACATTGTTCCTGACAGAAGAAAAAGCCCAAACGAAGTGGAGTGAACAGCAGCTCAGTTTTAGGAAAATGTTTAATGTCACATCACAATTATTGAATCGAACAAGATCTCCCGCCCTTTCGTCGAATTCTGGAGTTAATTTGAAAGAAATGAATCCAGTTCTGCCGGTTCTAACTAGCCCAGTGACCAAGCCAATCATTCAACAGATGCTTGTAAATCCAATAATTTCGAAATCATAAATTAAGCATAACCAACACATTTCACCCTAAAATTGAAAGAACCCTATCCAGAGAGCAAAGATGAAGGAAAACGGAAGTGGAGAAAGGATTAATTTAAAAATTACCCATGAGAGAAGCTTCAAGCAAGTGATTGGACATAAGGACCTGATCCGTGGGATTAACCTCACCAGCCTCAATCATCCGATTCTGGATCTTAACCATGCTATAGACGCTGGAAATAAGCACAACGAAGACAGTTCCGGCGATTGTTTGAACGACGATTGGGCCTTTCCCACGCTTAACACGATCCAAACTCAAGATCACAAGCTTCCTCAGAGGCGTCCTGAAGAGAAGAGTCAAAATCAGAGCCATTTCGGCTGCGATTACCGTGAACAGAAGCTGAATCATCCTCTACAAGATTCCGTCTGCAACAGAGCGTTTCTTCTAACCCTTTGTTAGTGGCGTTCGGTGTAACCTTATTCAAACCTCGATTGAGAGATACCTTCTTCCCTTTTTTTTTTTTTTTTTTTTTTTTTTTTTTTTTTTTTTTTTTTTTTTTTTTTTTTNTTTTTTTTTTTTTGCGCTAGATTACAAATTTAGAAAAATTGGGCGACTGTTTGACTCTCATTTTTTTATTTTTTAAAATTCACAAATTTATTATTTACATGAAAAAATTTAGAGTTTCAATTAGGACATAAATTACACCATCAAATCTTATAAATTTAGTTATAAATATTAATAATTAGTTTGTAAACATTTTAAGCTTTTATTTAAAAAATATATTTCAATTGTTTTCTAATATTATTATAAAAAATTACTACTGTTGTGGGATGTCCACCTTGGTTGGTTGGGGAGGAGAACAAACCACCATTTATAAGGGTGTGCAAACCTTCCCCTAGTAGACGCGTTTTAAAGCCTTAAAGGGAAGTGCAAAAGGGAAAGCCCAGAGATGACAATATCATTACAAATGGTATCAGAGCCAGGTTTCGAACAATGTGCCAGCCTTCTCGTTGTTCCTCGAAGGAGGGTAGACACGGGGCGGAGTGCCAGTAAGGACGCTTGGCCCCAAAGGGGGTGGATTTGGGGGCGGTTCCACATCGATTGGAGGAAGAAAAGAGTGCCAGCGAGGACGCTGGACCCCGAAGAGGGGTGGATTATGATGTCCCATTTATAAGAGTAGACACGAGGCGGTGTGCTAATAAGGACGCTGGGCCCCGAAGGAGGGTGGATTATGATGTACCACATTGGTTGGGGAGGACCCCGAAGGGGGTGAATTGTGATGTCCCACATTGGTTGGGAAGGAGAACAAACCACCATTTACAAGGGTGTGGAAACCTTCCCCATAGCAGACCTATTTTAAAGCAGGGAGAGCTTAAAGAAAGAGGACAATATCAAAGATCAACCGGTGGATCTGGACGTTACATGTTGAATGACATATCTATATTTTATTTTTTAAATATAGTAGGAAGTATATATTAATTAAGTTATATTCCCTTTCAATTAAATTACTTCATCAATGCAACATAAATTATTAGTGAATAGAAAATTAGATTAAATATTCTAAAAGAAAAATATTTCAAAGAATCTTAGAAAGGAAGGAGAAAATGATAACTAAATTAAATAAGAAATGATAACCTAAAAAGTTTGTAATAATGTTTCTATTGATATAATGGACCTGCCTTAACAATTAAGATACATATTCCTTTATTTTAAGTGTAAATTAATTTAAAGCTAATGCAAAATAGGTAACTTCCTATTTCAATAAAACATACCATTTTTTAAATATTAAATATTGATACCAAAAATAGATTTTAATAATTATTTATACATAAAATTAATAAAAATATCTCTTTTGTCTAAATAAAAATATCTCTAAATTTTTAAAAATTTCAATAATATCCTTATAAAAAATTATATTTAAAGTTAATTTTGGATGAAATTCGGTAGTACTTCCAAAAGTTCATTAATACCTTTTAAAAAAAATTACTTTAAAAAAAAATTAAAAGAATTCGACAATACTCATTAATACTATGCTTTAAAATACTCATACAATTTTAAGTTTTTGAGTCGTATATATAAATGCTTCTCTTCCCTTTCGCTCATTTCTTTTCTAGTTATTGCGCTGTGCTCGATGCATTCGATTCACTTGCTCTGCAGGTATCTTCGTTATTTTATCTTCCTCGAAGTTTAGGATTAAATATGTTTCATGTTGCTGAGATCCGAGAACTCCGAAAGCGTTTCCGCTTTTTCTTAGTTCGATTTATGTTTTGGAAAGTTTCGATCGAGGACGAAAAATACTCGTATATAAGATTCACATGTTTACTGCCTTTGAAAACTGTTGTATGAATAAAATGAAGAAAGTATAATGGCGATTGGAGATGAAAATTCCGAATGTCTATCTTTCGTTAATGTAAGATTCACATGTTTACTGCCTTTGAAAACTGTTGTATGAATAAAATGAAGAAAGTATAATGGCGATTAGAGATGAAAATTCCGAATGTCTATCTTTCGTTAATGTTTTCGATTATGCAGAAATTGTACGGTTGGTTAAATGATATTTGTTTCGATTGTTCTCTCTGTTTTGTTCACTCCTGTTCTGTTGCGGCAGAGATTAGAAGCAATCTAACTGATCTAATATTGTTTGTGATGAAATTGTAACGCCTATTGTAATTTTGCTTCGAGAAGGTCAGATTTAAGGTGCGAACGAAATGAGTTTGCATTCGCTGTTTAGTCGCTTCTGCATTATGACGTACAATTGCTATCGTTGTCGTTGTTTATTTGAAAATCAAATGTTTTACGTTTTAGCCGAATGCGAGTAATCATATTTCCTCAGTTCTTGTAATTGGCGAACTAAGAGTCTGAGATCTCAATAACTAGGATATCTGTTCTCTGTATGTTTTACTCATTTCTGTGATGTTAGGATAGTCAGCGTACAAGGCTGGTCTACCAGCGTCAGCGACAACAAAGGCTTCAAAGAAGAGGTACCGAATTTCATATTGGCTATATTCTAAGATCCTTTCGGATTGTGGTTAGATCTGACTTGATTTACGGAATGTGACCGGAAATTTTGAAATAATATCGTTTTGATCTTCAACCATAATGGACATTTCGTATCTCTATAAAATATTAAGGATAAAAGGACTCCTAAATGCCAGCTTATATTAGGATTGGGGAAAAATTGTGCTCGTTATGGAAGAATAATAATGGTAATCGTCGTGATCATTCCATCCGCATCAGTTTTAGCTGAGCTATCGAACAGGATTTTACTTCAGCTCTAGAGTCCAGTTTGTTGTCTTGGCCTCTATATGTGAACATGAGATTATAGAAAGGCTCTTGGTATGAACACAGACATGTGCTCAAGCATGCACACACATTATCTGAACGTAGTTATATATTTACATGGTAATATTATATCATTGCGGACATTCTTTAATTGGAGATGACACTTTCTATTCTGAGCTCCAGCAATAGGCATTACTTAATAGGAAGGTTTATCAACAAATTCAGAGTAACATCTTCGTTATCTGTGGGCGATTGCCGTCCTCTCATTTGTTGTACCTAATTCACTTAAATTTATCCATTTAGGTGGTGATGGTACGTTGTTCGATTATAAAAGCTCTAGGGCAATTCCAATCAAAATATATTGTGCAATCAAGTAGCAGATTGTTTTCTTATGATAATGGTAATTCATATTATAGAATACTTAACTTAGATTTTAGAATTTTATTATTCACGTGCTATGGTGCATGCTAGTTCAATCGAGTTTTAAATTGTTAGAAGTAAACTAACATTTTGCTTTGCAATTCTAGAAGCCCTAGTTCCTTTCACGGGCGAATTATGCTGGCTTCTGAATTCATGTTTAAAAATAATCCTATTTTGTGGAGTGAAGTGTCTTACATTTTTCGTCAATACATGAAACTAATCCTAGTGATCTGTCTCTTTCTCGTTATTCTCAAAGGCAGCTGGTGTCAATTAACTGCTGAGGAAGGTGAAACTGCGAAACCAGGCACAAGGATTGCCACTATTTCGCCATCAGGTGAAGGGGTAGCTCAAGATGCTCCATTCGAAAAGGTTGAACTTCAGACAGCATTTCCAAAGCAGAGGGAAAATGATAAAAAAGAAATCCCTAAAGAAGCTTCCATATTCCAGGGCAAAACAAAGAACCGTCTCTCTCAAAATCAACTGCAAAAACACCTTCAAGATTTCCATGTTAGGATCGATACCAGTTGTTAGCTCTGATACTAATTGTTAGGATCGCTCAACAACGCACACACTCGATCAAGATAAATACAAAAAAGAGAGAGAAAATACATACCTGAAGTCATCAATATAAAACTTTTAGCCAATATTGCTTCTTGTATTTTCTCTCTCTTCTTTGTGTTCATTTTGATTGAGTGTGTGCGTTGTTGAGCGATCCTAACAATTAGTATCAGAGCTAACAATTGATATCGATCCTAACACCCCAGCTTCCACCCAAGGACGGGAAAAATGAGTAAGCGTTTTGTATTTACATCAATCTCAAGAATTATTTAGTCTAACTCAATGTTGCAAGCAACTGTTCCTTTACCTCTTGTTTCTGTATGCAGGTTCCTATGTCGAGACGAAAAAAACATGTCGCAACTCACTTGAAGGACTCATAATACCTAGACATGCCCTTGTCTCCCTGCATTATTGCTTTGTTCAACAATGCTAAAATCTAAATGGGTTTTCTTAACTTGATTCCATTTTCAACTTTTTATTGATAGTCTCCTGAGCATCATCAAGCAGTATGGTTCAGGTTTCATTCCTAGTTGCCTTTTATGATGCAGGACCATCATGATGAAGTTCTGATCTGATTATAAAGACGATTTTGTCGAAAAACATGCGGTGAAATTAGGATTTATGTCAGCGTTTGAAACAGTAAGTATCAAGTGAGTTCAAGCAAGTAAAACTTACCTATCATGAATGAAAAATTTGGAACTTTTGTTCTTTCATTTGTCTTGTTTCTCAGGACTTACATATCATGATTCTTTCTCAGGGTCTTGTTTTGTTGTGGTACCCGTCAATCGCAATGCTGAAACAATGAACTTTGCTGAGATAGAGAAAGAGAACAATGTTTTGTTCGCATATCCATCGAGGTGGTGACTTCAATGCTACGCCATCAATCTTTAATAGGTAATTCGCTCTCTTGATATATGTTCAGAAATTTCAGTAAAACATAGACGGATGATCTTGGGGAATCAGTGGGTGGCACGTGAAATAAAATTTACAACCTTAGAGGTGCATAAAAGGATATAGCTGTATATTAATTAAAGAAATATATAATTTTAACAATACCAGGATATTTTTAAGCATAATTTTTTACTAGACTAATGCATTGAAGGAAGATAGAAGTAAAGTGTTATAATGCAAAGTCGTAATTTTCAATAAATGGTCGGGGGGTTTATTCTAGCCTTATAAAACTTTTTATTATTTTGTTTTAATTTTTTTTATGTTATTTGTTTAGTTTCTTTTATATTCTATTTTATTATTATTATTATTATTATTATTTTTACGTTATTTTATTATTTTGTTTTGTTTTTTTTTTTATGTTATTTTATTATTATTTTTTTGTTTTTTATTTTATTTTATGTTATTTTATTATTATTTTTTTGTTTCTTTTATGTTATTTTATTATTTTATTTTGTTTCTTTTATATATTTTAAATATCTGTTTTAAGTATAAAAAACCACTTTTAAATACATGGTTTACAATATGAATAAACTAACAGGTTATTGAATATGATTTATAAATATTTTATTTTTAAAGTATATTGTTTTCATTTTGTATATTCTTAAATTAATAATTTGAAACTTAAATTTCTATATTTGTTTATTGGAAAGCAATTTTTTTTTCTTTTACTTTTTCATTGGATTTGGTGGAAAATAAATGAATTTAAAATTAAAAGTGGTTGAAAATGTTTTTACTGTTCTAGTGTGTGTGGTAGCTTTTGAATAACATTTAGTATGGAGTATGGTTGAGAGATTCTTGTAGCTACCATCTATTTTTCTAACTTTTATAGTAACGTTGAAACTATGCTCAAGCAAGTTGATTAATTTATTTTTTGATTGATTATAAATTGATTTATGTTTGTTTGTGAATTTTTAATATCTTTGGTCTAAGATTATATTGAATATTTATGAATTGTGAATAAATAATTTTTTTTAACTCAACTAAATCGACTCCAATCTTAAAACAGGGTTGCTCAACTCAATCCCCTGTTCAACTCAATCCAACTCAAACAATGTATACCCCTATCTGTTGTAAAAAAACCCATGTAGATGTTTCCAAAAAACCATGTAGAAGATGTTTCGGGGGAACGATACATGAACAACCCTCCACATAATTTTATACGTTATGCAATTTCATATTAGTGTAAATTTTTTTGGCATCAATGGTTTTATTTATTCAATTTTGTTTTAAAACCACAATCCAAAATTAACTAACATGAAAACGAAATAAACAAAAATCAAGCCTATACATTAACTAATACTTTTAGCACCTGTTAAATGGGGCATTGCAGAACCTATGATCTTTTCCTTCCTTTCTTTTATGTGTGAACAAGAGAGAGAGAGAGAGAGAGAGACTTACGGGTAAAGTCGAAGCATATCATTGAACTAATGTTTCAACGTTTTGACTTTCCTCCAAAAGGTAAAATGACATCTGGTCTGCTCCTTCGCAAACCACAAAATATGGAGACAACCAACTATGTATATGCCCCTCAAGCAAAATATGATCAGAAGCATTTACACAATCAAAATTTGGAATTAGATGTACAAAAGGGGTGTGAGTGTGTGCATGTACATGTACATAACCTTGGCTCTGTTCTCTTTTGTGCGCGCGCAGGTATTAGTTTTTTTTCTTTTTTTTTTCTTTCGTGAACTTGGTCAAATAAACAGAAATCTCATGTCGTCCAAGGTCAATTTTCCCAAGGCATCGTTAGACCGACCTACAGTTCTGCAAAGAGAGACACAGTGAATCTTTTTTTTTTTTTTTTTTTTTTTTTTTTTNAGGGCAGAGCAACGTACCCTTCAAATACCAGTTCTTTCCTCTCTTGCAGCTTCAAAATCCTCTCCTCAATAGAGTTTTCAATAACGAATCTCGTAATTCTGTTAATGTCAAATGCATGTTAGTGCTGTCTTCAGGCAATGGCAGAAAATTACCAAATATTTTTTTATTTTATCAAAACACTGCACCTGATAGGCTTATATTGTCCAATTCGGTGGATTCTGTCTTGTGCTTGTCGTTCCACAGCAGGATTCCACCAAGGGTCCATGATGAACACCTGAAGTGAAGATCAAAGAAGGAAAATAGGGCGTATTCGTCACCGAAAACGAACACAATTAATTTTATGAGCAAAAACATATTTGTACAAACAGTGTGATAACAGCATATATGCAACATAATTAAGGTCATGACATGTGAATAATTAAATTGCATAGTCAATCGAAAGTGACTCCTTACATGCGATGCCACAGTGAGATTGAGAGCAATCCCTCCAGCTTTTAAGCTCATTAGAAAAATCTTGCAATCTGGATCGTCAATGAATCTCTTAATAGCATCATCTCTTTGTGGCAAGGACATGCTTCCAATTAGTTGAACGCAGGTAATACCAGACTGCAAAGGGTTCATTGCATGATATAAAACGACTAATTTTCTTTGGCTATAAGAAGACTCTACATGCTTACTACAACTCACCTTTGTTAAGGAATAGTTTATTAGATCCAAAAATGACGTGAATTGGCTAAAAACGATTCCTTTGGCAGATCCATCTCGTTCTAACATGAACCTGATTTCTTCTCTCTGGAGTAAAAAAAAAAAAAAAAAAAAAAAAANAATAAAACATGCTCTTTTCTTCATTTGCATCGAGGGATTAAAACATACAGGGAGTTTCAATAAAACGTACCAAAGCTTCTATTTTTGTGCTCGTCTGAAAATTCTCCAGTTGTATTCTGTTAAGTATACTTGTACATTTAAACCCCTTGATTGTATTTTTAATGGTTCGATCTCTACCAGCCAGATTTGTGCTAAAGTCAATGGTGAGCATCTTTGAGCAAGAAGGACATGAGACAAGCTTCGAAAAATCATTGGCAAAACCAATAATGCAGGCCTTACAAAATGTGTGCTCGCAAGAGGTAACCTGTTAAAATAGAAGAGATTATTAAAAAGGCAGTAATTCGACTCGTTCAGTTCCATTTCAACTAACTAGGTAATGTAGTGAAAAAAGAATGGTGGTGATTTTAAGGGGCAACAACACAAGGTAGTGATCAAATACAGGATGTTCATTTTCAGCAAAGTTCTCATGGATTTTCACTGGCTATGAAAAGAAACCCGTCAACAACAGTCATACTCATGAGTGATCATAAATAGATTCGCAACTATAGTACTTCAATAGATTAATTAACATTAGCTAGCACTGATATTCACAAAAGATGAATAATTGAATGCAAAAAGATTCGATGAAAATTTAAATTATCAAACTGCGAAAACAAGGATAAAAGGAAAGGAAGGGAGAGTGGGGATTCACCAGAAACTCACCACAGGTTCTTCAGCTGGCTCATGACAAATTCCACATGCTTGTTCGTTATTATTATCAGTACCATCAATGCTTCCACAACTTATGACATTAGTTTTAGAATATACAACGAGATATGGATGATTAACTGCCTGTAAAATCATGAGAAAAATGAATTAAATAAAATTCATTAGCAGATAAACTTTCACATGTTCTGTGAAATACATCTACTCAAAATAATAGTAGTAAGTTCTTTAATCATTTTATTTGAGTTTTGTTAAGATGCCGTCTCCAGTATATCGTTGAAACTAACATATATCTCAAAGGTCTTATCCAAAAAAAACATATTTCTCAAAGAAATGCCCTTTAAATATTTTCATTGAAGCATCAGAATTATTACACACACAAAAAAGTGGGGGG